>NC_142930.1:112410098-112420098 GCF_046866305.1 Octopus bimaculoides | reverse complement strand
ACGGCCATGCTGTGGCAGCACCGAGAGCTCAGAACTTAAAAAAAGCAGAAGAAATGCCGTGGTGCATTTGTGTTCGATTCTGCCAGCTTACCCCTCACATCGTCGTCGGTGGCGTTTTATCGTGTGTCCGATAATTTATTTGGTTTCTTTTTGACCACTTCTTCCCCTCTGTCCGTGTTTATGCCTCTGCTGACTAATGAGGCTGATTCTTGCATAGAATTGTCTGCTGCAAAGTTCACAAGGGATCCGTAGTGAAGGCTTTCGTTGCCGCATCCTCTGTTTTCTTTCTTGTCGTTTCTCTTCCTCTTTCCTCTGTCATTCAGCTTCAAACTGATCTCTCACCATGGAGATGGAATGATGCCAGCCGGGCCTGTCCTGAGCTTCAATGTTACAGGCTCTGGGATCGATTTCAGTCAATTTTAGGCTTTGCTTCAGTTGATCCTTGTATCGATGGAGGGGACGGCCACGGAGTCTTCTTCCAGTGGAAAGTTCACCATATAAAATTTGACGCGGCGGCCTGGTTTCTTTCATTCTTGCTACATGGCCCGCCCATCTCAGACGATGTTTCAGAATGGTAGCCTCGATGCTGCTGCTTTTCGTTCTCTCCAAAACGGAGACATCGGTCACATAGTCGTCCCGCTCTAATATAATAATAATCCTTTCTACAGTAAGCACAAAGCCTGAAATTTTGTGTGAGCAGGCTTCTCGATTATATCGACATCAGTAACGAACTGGAACTTTTATTGTCGACGTCGAAAGGATTAAATATTAAGTCGATCTTGGCAGAGGTTAAACTCAGGACGTAAAGAGATTGAAGAAATAACCTAAATATTTTGTCCGATGTGCTAACGACACTGCCAACTCGTCGCTCCTATAAAATAAAGTAATAATGATAATAATAAAAAGCAAACTAAAGCTAAAAGACACAATACACTCGTGACGCTACACAAAGTTATATGATAAAATATATTCGACTCGTATCAAGAAATCAGGTCTAAATAAAATGGAAAATATTAGGAACAAATAAACACGTGACCTGACAAACATACATACATACGACCATAATGGCGTACGTACAGAAATATTTGTGTAAAAATTATAGAATGTTCAAGAGATATTAATTGATAAATGTAGTCATGTAATCACATTTAATCTCATTCTGGAATAATGTTGGCTTTTAAAAATTGGAGTTAATGAGAAATACCAAAAATCTCCATAAACGAAAGGTGACTCCATTCGCTCTAATTACATTCTCATCAGTTCTACTGGAGACAATGTCTTCTATTATCTCTTTTAGGTGTAAATAGCTTGTAGAAGTTTTATAGGGCTGCAGTGTGAGTTGTGTGCACTTGAGAATACAAGAACGACACGTATGTGTATGTGTGAGTGTGTGTGTGTGTGTGTGTGTGTGTGTGTCTTTGCGTGTGAGTGTGTGTGCGTGTGCGTTTGTGATGTTACGTTTTGTTATGTTAAATGTAGCTATATGTATGAATATGCGCAAGCATACACACACACATACGTACACCTATATCTATCTATCTGTATATACATGGTAAGTATTTATACACACTCATACGTATCTATATGTACATACACACACACACACACACGCATATATATAAGAATGTATGTGTATATCATATATGTGTTTATATGTATGTATGTATATATATATACATATACATATACGTACGTATATTTTAGACATATAAATATATATTTGTATATATAGTAAGTAGATTGGGTTATACATGTATATATACACACACATACACCCCCACCCACACACACATATATATATATATGTATATATACATATATATATATATATATCTAAAATATATGTACGTATATGTATTTATATATATATATATACACATATAAACTCATATACACATATATTCATATATATTTGTGTGTGTGAATGTGTGCGTGCGTGCACAGAGATAAGTATGCGTGTGCATTTAAACATATATCTGTATGTCTGTATATCTGTTCGACTGCCTGCCTATCTGTGTGTATATATGTATGTATATGCATACATATACCGACAACCTGAATACATAAAGAGTAAATTTAATTCTAGAAAACTTCGTTTACAATCTCCACACCATTTGTTTCGATTACAGTAAAGTAAACAGCATAGTTACTTTATAACTGTGTTGCCGCGTTGAATTCGCATTAACGAATGAAACAGAAAATCGAATCACTTAATGTTTTGTATTAATCTTTGATTTATAATGATTGCAATACTTACATGATTATTTTAATTCTATAAAATAATGTATAGCCGCCTCGTAGAATTACAAGAAAGATTGGATTGACAATTTTAAATTGTCTCTTGAAATGTCATTTAAAGGCCATTAGAAATTTTGTGTCTATAACTTGTAATAAACAACAATCTGTATGATATTTGCCTTTAAAAACAAATACAGAAGCAGATACACCCAGACATCTATGCACACATACACGCTCGTATTTGTACACACTCAGATATATACAGATACATACACAAACTCATTAAGACATACACACGTATATATATATATATAGATATATGTATGTATACATACAGAAAGAAAATCATTATGTGCGACAAGAAGAGTATTAGTCTTAAATAGCAATTTCTCTATCATACTCAATGCAGATACATCAGAAAGAACAGCATTTAATGTGGTATTCGTTTGAAAGGATATCTCTTTTGGACATACTGTGTTATTTAACACTACCCCCCCCCTCTCTCTCTGTCTCATTCTTTACTTAATTCAGTTATTGGATTTTGAACATGCTGGTGCACCGCCTTGAGGGATTTGGTCGCACAAGTCAACGCCAGTATTGAATTCTTTTTGAGTCAGGTATTTATTCTGTCGTTCTCTTTTTGCTGAACGGTTAAGTTACGCAGGTGTAAATAAATCAAAAGCAATTGTCAAGCGTTGTAGAGAAGACGTAAAGACGCACACACAGGCCTACATTCATTTATTCATTTATTTATTCATTCACACATAGATAGATAGATAGATAGATAGATAGATAGATAGATACATACATACATACATACATACATACATACATACATAAATACATACATAAATACATACATATATACAAATCTGCACATACATACAAACAAAAATACCCAGTTGTTGATGTTGCAATTCCTATGAAGGAGCCTTGGATCTAGGTTAGAAACCGGTTCTTTCTCTATTGGCAATAAATCTTGAAATAAACTGAATAATGACATACATCCATACATACTCTATCCAGATTACAAGTTCAGGTTCATACCTGTAATTATCGGGCCACTGGGATATGTAACACTGACTAAATACCAATCTTGAGAAATTAGGCTCCTCAAAACCAGAAAAGAGAAAGCTAATTCAAAGACTACAGATCCAGTCCATCACTGGAACTGTAAAAATGTGTAAAACTCTCCAGAGGTTTATCATTTAAATGTATATGAGCATGTCTAGATATGCAACTATACGAATGAAAAGACATACATAAAACAAAACATACATACATACATACACACATACATACAAATATACTCTGTTGTCGATGCTGAAATTTCAATGAAGGTGCCTTGGATCTAGGTTAGAAACCGGCTCTTTTTCTATTGATAAGAAACCTTTAAATAAAACTGAATAATGACATACATACATAATGCATGCGCCTGAAACAGGCGGCGAGCTGGCAGAAACGTTAGCACGCCGGGCGAAATGCTTAGCGGTATTTCGTTTGCCGCTACGTTCTGAGTTCAAATTCCGCCGAGGTCGACTTTGCCTTTCATCCTTTCGGGGTCGATTAAATAAGTACCAGTTACGCACTGGGGTCGATATAATCGACTTAATCCGTTTGTCTGTCCTTGTTTGTCTCCTCTGTGTGTAGCCCCTTGTGGGTAGTAAAGAAATAATACATAATGCATGCACATATGTGTGTGTGCGCGCGCGTGAACGAGGAGAGAGAAAAGAAAGAGAGAGGAAGGATGAAAGTTGTATACGCCATTAGAGAAATACTAAAATCCCTTCACTGTTCAGAATGCTGGATATGAATTACCAAACCACATCTCTCTCTCTCTCTCTCTCTCTCTGCGCACCTAAACACACACACATAGACACACACAGATGCATACAGATAGATACAGACAAACACACACACATATATATAGGTATGTATATATGGGTTTGTGTATGTGTGTGTGCGTGAGCGTGTGTGTGTGTGTATTAGTAAGTATATTTATATTCGTATATCTTTTAACACGAGCACGATTTTGTTATAGTGTCGTCATTTTTTTTACTATAGATTTCTCGTATTTACGTAATCAATGCTACTTAGACTTTCTCAGCTGCGTCATTAAGATATGAAATATATTCAGCTTCTCTATTGATTCTTTACAGGCGTGAAATTAATGTAATTAATGTAGATGTTACTAGAAAATTTTCATTGATCGGTGGGCCTCCACCTCAGCAGTCACTAGTTAATTTTGTTATGTTGTAATGAAAATTATGGAGGCATGGCCGCTAAAAGTTTTCCAAGTTTTCGACTACGCATCAACAAAACCAACACATGACTACTGACCTCGAAGCTTAACGATCAAAATATTTTAGCGGTAAAGCCTAAATAAATTTGCCAAACGTAAAAACGATAGTATCACATGACTGTTGACATAGAAGGCTGGTAATCAAACGCTTTTGACGATAAATTCTACATAAACTCGACTACTATAATAAAAGCAATACAAAAGTCAAGTATATTGCGTATCCTGATGCAAAAATCTAGAAACATTGATTATGGATATAAGAAAGTGTATGTATGTATGTCTGTATGTATGTATGTATGGATATAAGAAAGTGTATGTATGTATGTCTGTATGTATGTATGTATGGTAGCATATATAAATATAAATATTCTTTTGTTCTTTTACTTGTTTCAGTCATTTGACTGCGGCCATGCTGGGCATCGCCTTTAGTCGAACAAATCAACACCAGGACTTATTCTTTGTAAGCGTAATATTTATTCTATCGTCTATTTTGCCGAACTGCTAAGTTGCGGGGACGTAAACAGACCAGCATCCGTTGTCAAGCGATGGTTGGGGACATACACACACACAGACACAGTTACAGACACATACACACACACACACGCACTCGTGCACATATATACGACACGCTTCTTCTTACCAATTCCATTTACAAGGCTCTGGTCGGCCCGAGGCGATAGTAGAAAACACTTGCCGAAGGTGCCACGGTGTAGAACTGAATCCGGAACTACCTAGTTGGGAAGAAAGCTTTCTACGACACAGCTACTCCTGTGTGTGTGAATGTATATATGTATATATATATATATATATATATATATATGTGTGTGTGTGTGTGTGTGTGTGTGTGTGTGTGTGCGCGTGTATAAGAGAAATGGAAAATGGAGACAAACGCACAAGATATTATTTAAATCATTTATAACACCGACATATGTTTCGATGGATACATTAGTATTATTAATCAGGGATGAAAACTATGCTGGAATGATGTATCAGTCTCATCAGGGTGGAGATTATAAATAGCAATGTTCATTAATAAGCCATGTTTGCAAATATAAGAAATTATAATTTTAAATATATAATATATAAAAAAAAACAAAAGGTGGATAGAGAACGCTAGTAATTTTAAAATACCATTAAGTAATTTGGAGTCATAAATCGAGAGAGGAAGAGAAAAAAGAAAGAAAGAAGATTGAATAAGTAATGGAGGACGAATTAAATAGAAAAGTGAATGGCAAATGGATAGAAACGCTAAAGGAAAGAATGATATGTGTGGATTGAACAGAATAGAGTGAAAATTACAGATATTATTAAGCAAAACAGAGCAGATATTTGAAATAGCTGAAAGTGTGTTTTTTCCAGTGTAAGCACATGTAAGCACTTTCTTTATAGCTGTTGACAAGTACGTGTTTGGAAAAAAAGATAAATGGTTGTTCATCCGTACAAAAGTGCAAAAAAGATTTGCCCCTATCATAAGGGAACGATCTTGACAGAATTTTCCAGTCTAAAGTAAATTATTACTCTTTGAGATGCCATATTAGTTTGCTTAGACCTGTAGTATTATATTTACTAATATATTTAAATGTAAAAAAGATGATTAACTATGCGTTTCTGTTATTTTTCTTTTATCTCAGTGGAGCAAGATCAGTAAAGAAAAATCCCTTACATTCGGAACTAAGCTTGCATTCGTTGACTAAATTTTTAATCCTATAATTTCCGTTGAGAACACATGTTCGATTTGGATCACAATTACAGGTAATATTACTATCACTATTATTATTTACGGGGTGATTATCATTATTAATATTATTGGTATTATAGTTGTTAAGCGAATCACTTTTACCGTTAAGAATATAATTACTAAGTGAGGAGATAATCTGGAGATTATTAGTGTTGCAAAAATCAATTCTAATATGGTGTGAATTAAGAATTGAATGTTACCTCGAATTCTTGGGGAAGTTCATTTCGATGGTTTTACGAAGCAGGTAAAGAAGATTTCTTTTTAATTTGTTTACCACATGGAATAACAAGCCAAATACTTATATTAGAGCTATGCAATTTATAGGAAGATTTCTCATTAAAAAAATCTGGAGTTGTTTTCATTTTTACAGAAAAAGTGTGAGGAAGTACAGTTACCGCCCTTAGACTGGATATTTTGAAACAAGGCATTATTGCTTGAATTATTACCTATAGAAGATACATTATGAGTATTATTATTATTAGTAGTAGTAGTATAACTACTATCAGCATGATTATTAGAGATTGTGCGTTTGTCTCCCTTTTCCAGTTCCCTTATATCCTCCAATACATGTTTCGCTTCTTGGAATTATTACCCTTATACGTGTGGTTACTAATATTTTAGAAGTGCTTATGTGACGTTTGGCTACCCTGGTAACTATTTCCACGGATCTTTCCTTGAAAATTAAACACACACACACACACACACACACACACACACACACACACACACACACACAGACACAGACACACACACACACACACACACACACACATAAATTAGTGTACATTTAAACACGGGGCACCGACTTGAAGAAATTTATTCGAACTGTGGTAATGAGCATTGTACTGTCGTTTGAAAAAAATGTTTGAATCTTGGCATGCGTCGATCATGAAGATGGGATGGATGAAAAACCGATATATTTCCATCAGCCGCCATTCACTTAAGTGAACTTAAAGATATGAGCTCACACTTGTTCATAGAGCTAATCATGAAATACATGCGTTGATGAAAATTTTTATAGTGAACGTGGTAGCGAACACGGATCTATCACCATTTCTCGAAAATCTATCTGAAAATAAAATTAAAGATAAAAATCACTCATGGGAAGCTGTGAATAGGAAAACCTTAACCTTCCGAGGCCACTCAATCAAAACCAGAGCGAGCGCATCGTAATTAAAAGAACATTACCCAGAAGCGACCGACGTGCCTATTCAAGCGAAGGCAGTCATTTTGGAGATCGAAGCAATTGAAATGGATGATTGCTGTTCACGAAGGACTTCTGCCATTTTTGTGTCTTTGCATGCTTTGCTTTTGGTCCGGCAGGGAGATCATACATACCCAAACATACTTACATGCATTCATACATACTGACATGTATACAAACTCACACTAACTAACACATATACACACTGGCACACACGCATATATTTCTCTCTCTCTCTCTCTCTCTCTCTCTCTCTTGATATATATATATATATATATATATATATATATATATATATATATATATATATATATATATATGTGTGTGTGTGTGTGTGTGTATGTATATATATATGTGTGTGTGTGTGTCTATATAAGTACATACACATATGTATACATACACATATGTATACAAGGCGGCGAGCTGGCAGAAACGTTAGCAAATCGGGCGAAATGCTTAGCAGTATTTCGTCTGCCGTTACATTTTGAGTTCAAATTCCGCCGAGGTCGACTTTACCTTTCATCCCTTCGGGGTCGATAAATTAAGTACCAGTTATGCACTGAGGTCGATGTAATCGACTTAATCCCTTTGTCTGTCCTTGTCTGTCCCCTCTATATTTAGCCCCTTGTGGGCAATAAAGAAATAACACATATGTATACATACATACATATATATATATATATATGTCTAGATGTATATGAGGGAGTTTGTGCGTGTGCGTGTATATATGTAGATGTATATTTCTGTATATATATATATATATATATATATATAAATATGTATGTATGAAAGAGCAGTGCGTGCCATCAAAGTGACACTGGGGTCATGTATGTATATATGTATGTATGCATGCATGTATGTATGTATGTATGTATGTATGTATGTATGTATCTATCATCTATCTATCTATTTATCTCTCTCTCTCTCTCTCTCTCTCTCTCTCTCTATCTATCTATCTACACTTACATAGATACACCTAACACACAGACGGCAAGGCACACAAACACACACACACATGCACACACATAAACATACACACAGAAATGCTCCATTAGGGAGTCAATACGGCAGTAAAGTATAAAAGGTAAGTCCTCGATCTGAAATTACATTTTCTAAGGTAAACTTTATCCAATAAACTGTCTGTTTCGACATTATTTAGTAGGAATCATCATATAAAACAGATGTGTTTAACTCAAGTAGACAATATTAAAATTAACCGTGGTACAAACCTATAAATTTGTCAGTTAACAAATTGTTTAGTACAGCGGAAGTGTAGCCATAAATTCATGTTAAAACATTTCAAATAGAAATGAAGACGAACAGAAATAAACCTAACGAAAGAAATGAAGATAAAATTATAGAATGTGCGATGGAGCAATGTAAATGGAAAACTTACATAAAAGCACACACACACACACACACACACACACACACACACACACACACACACACACACACACACACACACACACACACACACACACACAAACTCTGTCTCTGTCTCTGTCTCTCCCTCTCTCCTCCCCCACACTTATATATCGGAAATCTGTCTCGGCTATAACCCTGTGGGCCAGTAATCCGTTACAGCATTTACCTAGCGTACCTAATCGTTTAGATCACCTGTGAATTAATGCCCCAAATTTTATATATATATATATATATATATATATATATAGAGAGAGAGAGAGAGAGAGACAAAGTGTATGTACGCCGCTATATATATATATATATATATATATATATATATATATATATATAATAGAAAATAGGACAAGAACGCAAAACTTCCAGACAGTTAGGTGATACAAGAAAGGGACAACAAAACATCCAGAGAGACGATATAAAGAAAACAAGGACAGGTCATTCGGAGTTTTCTTTCCTCAGTCGAGTTCCAGATTATCTATGCAATTTCGGCTAGTTATACTCGATATTGCTCCAATCTGGCCAGCCCCAAGGAAAAACTAAGTTAAGAGCATTAGATTCCTTGCAAGAAAGCAGCGAATGTATACAAAAACAAGGGCGGAAAAAAACGAACAATGTTACACAAATACAATAAAAATAATACCATGACAAAACAACAGGTGTCTTTCGACTAAGGACGAATTAAGATTAAGCTGGCGTGTGTGGAAACAAAGCCTTGCGGCAGGGATACAAGATTTCGCAGGCACAGGCAGGAATATCGATGCTGCACGCACAACGGCCGACCATGAAAGAAAGATCAGGCTTGGCCAAACGTCGGTCACGTGGAAAGAGAAGAGAGGGAGGGACAAAAGATTCCCTCCACTTTTCACTTCACTGTGTCCCTGTCATTTTTTCTCGCCCCTCCTTAATTCTTTTGTTGTGAAGTATATTTGCCCTTAAGGGTCGACGCTACTGTAGCTTGTAGCCCCAGGAACACATCTCCTCCAGCTGTCTATTGACACACTATCTGTGCCCATAAGTATTTTCAAAGGGAAGTCATCGTTCCAATCTCCAGCCTGACGTGATGCACATGGACCCGAGTTTCTGGGTATTTACC
>NC_142930.1:112392598-112407598 GCF_046866305.1 Octopus bimaculoides | reverse complement strand
TTGTCACACGCTGATGACGGGTCAATCGCCAGAAACTCGGGTCCGTGTGTATCACGTTAGGCTGGAGATGGGAACGATGACTTCCCTTTGCAAATACTGATCGGGCAGAGATAGTGTGTCAAAAGCCAGCAGGAGGAGATGTCTTTCTGGGGCTATAAGCTACAGTAGCATCAACCCTTAAAAGTTAACCTCATTTAGGTGGCGAATATACTTCACGATGTATATAGATATATATATTCTTTTACTTGTTTCAGTCATATGACTGCGGCCATGCTTGGACCCCACCTTAAAGGTTTTTCTTTTTTAGTTGAAGAAATCGACCCCAGAACTTATTCTTCGTATGCCTTGTACTTATTTTATCGGTATATATATATATATATATATATATATATATATATATATATACACGACAGGCTTCTTTCAATTTCCGTCTACTAAATTCACTCACAAGGCTTTGGTCGGCCCGAGGCTATAGTAAAAGACACTTGCCTAAGGTGCCACGCAGTGGGACTGAACCCGGAACCATGTGTTTGGGAAGCAAGCTTCTTACCACACAGCCACGATACGTATATACACCATTCATTTTTTACTTTTTTCATTTTGTGGACTGCGGCCGTGCTGGGGCATAGCCTTAAGGGTCTAAGTCGAACAAATCTACCCCAGTATTTATTTTAAAACCTGTTAACATATTCTATCGGTTATTTTACCGAACAGCAAAGTTACGGAGACGTAATCAGGCCAACAAAGGGTGGTGGGTGGTGGGACGCATACACACGTGCACACGCACACGCACACGCATACACACACACACACACACACACACACATACACACACACATGTATATTAGCTATTAACAACACAAACAGCTTTTGCAATGAATATTAATTTGAACATCAAACTTAACATGGATAAATTGTTTTAACGCCGTAGACTGCGGTACTTTTCCCGAGAAATCACGTTTAGACGCTTGGAGTTAGAAAGCACGAATTATATGAGGTGACGAATTTTTTGTCAGCGTCAGCGGATGAGATTGTTGTGTATCAGGGGACTTCGTCGTAAATCATCAGCAACGCATACTCAAGAGAGAAGAAGAAAGAAATGTTAGCTTCACGAATGATGCCAAACTCATAAGGGCTGGTTTCCCGATTTCAGTGGCGTATATGTCTCCCACCTGGACAGGACGCCGGTCCGTCGCAGGGTTACTCATTATTGCCATCTGAGTGGACACGAACAACGTGAAATGAAGTGTTTTGCTCAACATCACAACGCATCGCCCAGTCCAAGAATCGAAACCACAATCTTACTATCATGAGTCCAACACCCTAACCACTAAGCCACGCACCTCCACAATATAGAGCTACTTCGTATTTCAGAAAGTGAGATATTGGTTTTAAATTTTCGCACAAGGCCAGCAATATGGGAAGGTGGTAAGTCAATTATATCCACCACAGTGCTCAAATGCTAATTAATTTTTCGACCCCCAAATGATGAAAGACAATGTCAACCTCTTTAGAACATAAAGGCAAACGAAATACCTCTAAGAATTTCACCCGGCGTGGTAACGATTCTGCTAGTTCGCCGCCTTAAACAAATAACACGAGAACTCACAAAACAGACCTGCAAAACAACACTACCTGTTTTATAAAGTCCAACATCTTCACTCCTAGACTGAATATGTTGGACCTTTATTGACACTATATGAGAGACTATCCAAAATACATTAAGAAAGCTTACTAAACGTACGACACGTTCTCCCTTATCACAAACATGCGAAAATGAGCACCATTTATAGAGCAGTTAAACAGGCACATCTCTCTAAAATATTCTACCTGTTTTATGCTCAAAGTGGTTAGATCTGAACTCGCAGACCAACCCTACGATGTCATTCTAGAAATAAAGAGTTACCTTATCAAAATCTTGAAGCCATGTAATTACGCATGATTAATTAAAAGCGTTACTTTTTGATAGAATAATATGAATGCTAAAAAGTTAAGCAGCATCAAGTCTAAAGTAGTTTATAACTAATACAGATGGTGCAACAATTTTACATTAGTTCAATATGGAAGTAATCAATGGCGTCTGATTTAGGTAAAAGACTAACGATTCTTCGTGGCAATAGTTAGTCGATACC
The DNA here is from genome assembly GCF_046866305.1 of Octopus bimaculoides. Lineage (NCBI taxonomy): Eukaryota > Metazoa > Mollusca > Cephalopoda > Octopoda > Octopodidae > Octopus > Octopus bimaculoides. The sequence goes on along the minus strand of NC_142930.1, from coordinate 112,405,466 downwards.
AGGGGTAAGTATAATGGGATTGGTACAATATTTTACCCACAGCAAAAGGATGGAAGGCAACGCTGACCTCAGCAGATTTAAACTTATTGAGTCAAGAACCGAGTATACACCTGCAAGTTATTTTTCGAACCCCTAACATGATGATGATGATGATGATGATGATGGTCGACGTCGTCGTCATTAGAGAACGTCCGTTTTCCCGGCTGGTGTGTGTCGGATAGTTTCACCAGGTCTAGCAAGCTCAGGGGCTGCACTGGACTTCAGTCTGATTTGGTATGGTTTTTATGGCTTGATACCCTTCCTAATGCCCACCACTCCAAAAGTACAACGGATGCTTTTACGTACCATAGGCACGTGTGCCGTCGTTTACGTAACACCGGCATCGGCCACATCGCCTCCGTCAGGCCCAGCGCTCAAATGGTGCTTTTTACATGCCACCGGCACGGGTACCAGTTACGTGACACAATCATCGGCCACGATTCTTTCAAACTGCCGCCTAACTATAATTTTAAACTTAACCGAATTTTAGTAAACTCGATTTAATTTTACACCTTGAAGTAATGTAGTATCACGTTATTATTAATGACAGCATAGGAATTAGAGCAGTTTACTAAAAATAGTTTGGAAGACATCAAGAGCTTGATTCTTGAAATCACAGCATCATTATTTGAAATGAAATCTTCAAACACCCACACATATTCCTCTTGAACGCGTTTTTTTCTCAGAATCAAATAAAATGTCCAAACGCCCACATTCACTTCCTGAATGAGTTCTTTACATAGAATCAAATAAAAATCTCCAGACACCTACACATACTTCCTGAATGCGTTCTTCTCAGAAGAAAATTTTTGTTTTAATGCTTGCAGGATTTCAGTTGTCATGGAAATTAGAGAGAGTGAATATTTTCTTTTTCTTTTGTATTTTTCCAACCAAGCATTCCAAATCGATTACTGTTCTGTAATATCTAGCAATATTGTTGACGTTCGATAATGTCACTGATCAGTATCACGACTTTAGCTTTCTGTGTTCTCAATATCTAACGTACATTGGATAACTATAAACATGCTAATTACTCTTTCACTGCCACTAAACACCAGTTTCACCTTGTTAAAGAAAAGAACAAAAAAAAAAAAAATGAAAAAATGAAAAAATAATCAACCTTCGCTTCGAATACGTCTTAGATTGTAGCATTCGTCTTTGAAAACTATTTTAAGGAAAAACTAAATGGATCTTCGTCAGTTTCCACGATGCCTGTTTGAAGTATTCATTCAACTAAACCAGGAGTCCTCAAACATTTTTTTACCTATGGACTCCTTTGATTATTATTTTGTTCTGATGGCCCTCCACAACTATTCGATGTTTGAAAACTATTTTTTAAGAAACTTCTTTCAAAAAGCAGTGAGCTGGCAGAACCGTTAGCATGCCGGGCGAAATGCTTAGCGGTATTTCGTTTGCCGTTACGTTCTGTGTTCAAATTCCGCCGAGGTCGACTTTGCCTTTCATCTTCTCAGGGGTCGACTAAATAAGTACCAGTTACGCACTGGGGTCGATATAATCGACTTAATCCATTTGTCTGTCCTTGCTTATTCTCTCTATGTTTAGCCCCTTGTGGGCAATAAAGACATAAGAAACTTCTTTCAAAATTTCTATTTTGCTTTCCACCTGTTAACCTGCGTAGGTTGAACTAAGTAAAACGTCATAGAAAGAAACCTAGCTGTTTCTTACAAGACATACCAATACATACATTCAAAACAAAAGTCTTTCAGGGGCCCTTAAAATACTATAGTGGATCCCCGATTTACTAATTTCTTGCGTGGACCCCCAAAAATCTTAAATGGATCCTCAGGGGCCATGTGGACCCCGGTTGAAAAACACTGAACTAAACGGTTATTAGATGGATGTATGTAAATAGGTATTCCATAAATGCATGTATACAGTTTCGCTGGTTGGTCATGGATCGAATGAAGATATTGAAAATAAATCTTGCCCAAATTACTATGACGTGTGATCGAATATGGCACTTCATGTTTATTAAGCGAATTTCTAAACTAATCACTTATACCTACCTTCAGTAAGGTATTTGTGTATACATAAGCGAGAGCCTGGCTGTGCGGGAAGGTTATTTCCCAATCACATGGTTCCAGGTTCAGTCCTATTACGTGACACCTTGGGCAAATATTTTCTATTGTCGCCTCGGCCCAATTCTGCCAGCTTGCTGCCCTCCTGTGAGTGAATATTGTTGAGGGAAACTATGTGGAAGACCTTATATCTGTGTATCTTTGTGTCTATGATTTTCACACACCTAACACTTGACAAGTGATTTTGGTTTGGTTAGCTGCCTGTAACTAGCAATTCGACAAAAGAACCGATAAAATAAGTGACAGTTTTAAAAATAAGTACTGGAGTCGATTCGTTCGACGATAGTCCTTCAAAGCGGTGCTCCAGTGTGCACGCGTTTATTTCAGTGTATGTGTAGTAATAATAATAATAATAATAATAATAATAATAATAATAATAATAATAATAATAATAATAATAATAATAATAGGTATAATAAAAAAATATTCAGACAAATACATAACAAAAACACCAGGACTTAGAAATATATATAACATACAGAAAATTGCACTACTGGGTACTGCACACATTCTACGCAAAACACTTTCAATACAGTAAACATAAGAGCACCACAGCAAACCACAGCACATACCCAAGGCGCACAGAGCTGCGCTCGGTAGTGAAGTGAAAGCACGTTATAAAAATAAAACTACTGAATAATAATAATAATAATAATAATAATAATAATAATAATAATAATAATAATAATAATAATAATAATAATAATAATAATAATAATAATAATAATAACAACAACAACAACATCGAAAAATATCTTATGAATAAGAACCCAGGTTCGAAATTTGCCCAAGACACATAATGAAGGCTGAAAGGTATATCAGCCGGAACGTTCTGTTAACGTCAAACAAGATGAGGACAAATATCCGTCAAATGTAAATAATGTAAATAATGCATAGTCCATCCATGTTTCACAACATTTTAACGATGTTAGATGACGATAGCTTAATATATCATCAGTTTCGCTTTGGGGGTTAGATGTTAGTTCTAGAAGATCTGTTTCATCAAATATGCTTTTCAGAAGTTGTGAGTGCGAGAACACAAATCCTGCTTCAGTCGACATGCAATTAGAAACTGTTAAGAGAGCTTGATTTGCAGTGCTTGAGCCGCCGAGTTGGTGTGGTTTGTAGTGAAGAAGAAACTACCTACACGTGTTCCTTTGATACGTTACCTAAAGCGTTTTCCTGGTTGTAGACGACACAGAAAATATGCCTGTGCTATTGTTTATCTTTCAGTTGCAGCTGTGAGTTTTCTTGCACGCAAAATCACACACGTACGCGCGCACACACATGCTTGTATGCAGGCCATTAGGAATGCGTGTTCATTTGTATGTATGCATTTCTGGGTAATTATGCATGTGTATATAATCATATGCATACACACAAAACCACACACATAACTATGTGTAGTAAATGCAGTGGAAACATGTTAGAATATGTGCGTCTGTGCGCAGTGTAATAGTGTGTATTGTAATAATAGTGTGTGTTTACACGATCGTTCATATTTCCTATTTAGAAAAGGCGGCGAGCTAGCACAAACGTTAGCACTTTGGACACAATGTTTATCGGCACTTCGCCCGTCTTTACGTTCTATGCTCGAATTTCGCCAAGGTCGACTTTGCCTTTTATCCCGTTCGGGGTCGATAAAATAAGTATTGGTTGAGCCCTTGGGTCGATGTAATCAACAAGTCCCCTGCCCCATAATTTAAAAACCCGAACTTATAGCAGAAAGGATATTTCATATTTGGACAAGTTGGTGTGGCATGTTAGAGTTATAGCAAACGATTGCTGACATCCGGCTGGTCGGATGATCATTCCAACCCCTACTTTACATAACACAGAATTCTGTTGTAATTAAATAATGACAACCCATTCAGTATTTTCAATTGTTTAACAGGTTATTACAAAACCATGCACCCCTCTCGTCATATTTTTAAACCCCCTCACTTCCCAAAACATCTTGAAGCACTTTCATCTCCAAGTACTCTCATCTTCTCCAAGCATTCTCACTTCAAATTCTCTTGGAATAAATGCACACCTACTCCCAATACCTTGCCCCGCACCAAAAGCAAATAATTTATAATAATATATGCCAAAATCAACATTTCATTCAACGCTAGCAACAGTAGAGAACACCATGTACACCGAATTATCAACGGCATTCAGTAGACAAAAATTACAAGGGTTATAATTTATTGATAATTAACTGCTTTTTTAATATTTGTTATTTAAGGTGGGGAGCTGGCAGAATAGTTAGCACGGTGGATAAACTACTTAGCGGTAATTCACCCGTCACTTCTCTGAGTTCAAATTCCGCTGAGGTCGGCATTGCATTTTATCCTTTCGGAGTCGATAAAATAGGTACGAGGGCAACACTGTTCGATGTGATTTGTTGGGTCATCCCATAAATAATACGGTTTTTTAATAGTTCTTTTATTTTTCAAAATTAAGACAAACAAATTTCTTTTTTAATCTAAAATAGACTCTCCTTCATTTTTTACAATGCTCTTCCTTCCATCTGGTAGACTTGCAAGGCCCCTCTTCCAATATTCACTTGTCCGTGACGAAGAATACTCTTCCACTACTGTTCTGATCTCGTCTACAGAATTCATATTTTTTCCGTCCAAATGATTTTGAAGTCTGCGGAATAAATGATAATCAGATGGGTTAATGTCTGGCGAATATGGTGGCATGGTTTTCCATCTAATCTTCTCCAGCTTTTGTACAACTCTGCTGTACTCTTTCACCACAACTTTCTCTCACTCTTTCTTCCTGTTTCTCTTGTACCTGTATTTCAAAGGGCCAGCCTTGTCACATTCTATGTCACGCTGAATCTCCCCGATAACTACGTTAAGGGTACACCTGTCTGTGGAGTGCTCAGCCACTTGCACGTTAATTTCACGGGCAGGCTGTTCCATTGATTGGATCAACTGGAACCCTCGTAGTCGTTACCGACGGTGTGCTACGAGATATTTTGTCTGATTCGAACTAGGAATATTTGCCTCAAAACTAAGAATACTATACCTGTCAACCAATACGAGGCAAGTACATCTAATGTTGTATTTTAAAGTTATTTAGATTTATTTTTTCCTAAAAGCAACTATATTAAACTGATATCGGAACAATACTAACCAGTTGGGTGAGTGAGAACATCAAAAATATCGATCCAGTTCTAGAAATACAAATGAAACAACGATGTAGCATTCCTTGATGTGTTGTTGAAAAGAATATAAGCAGGATCCAGGACTCCAATGCGTAAAAGAACCTAGTTAGAGGGCTCTGCTTATTGTATGAATCTAATCATCCTTAGAGTGGTAAGGAAGGAACTGTCAAACGCCTATGAAATCGAGCAAAAACAATCTGTTTGAAGGTTTCATTTCTACATTAGAAATGAAGTATGATAAAAATACATTAATAGATTAATAGCAAATATCCAACCCATCGTATAAGAGCCACTACAAGTATAATATCTTATCATGTATGGAAAGCTTTTATAAAAGAGAAACTTATGACTGAGAAGTGTTTTGCTATTCTGAACTTTAGATTAGAACAGAGAAATACTTACCGGAACAATAGCGGAACATGTAAAAGTTTTCATGATATGAGAAACATCTAAGTGAGAAATGAAGCTGAAAGTGAAATCAAAATCTCTTCTAAAATTCTTTCTTTATTCTGGTTTATCGCTCAGAACAGAGGAATACTTCTTTTTTTTTTATATAAGAAAAAAAATTGTGATATGAGAAACATCTATGTCGCGAATGATGCGAGAAAGGAAGTCAAATACGACAAGGAATAAAATTTCAATAATCGCCAGTGAATCTCGACGAAATCTTGAGAAAAATCAAATAAATAGTAGATATAGCGCTTGTTGAAAACCTTTCTTTTTACCTGGTGGTTGTCTTCCTAATATTTCGGCTATATTAAGGTAGCGAGCTGCCAGAACCGTTAGCATGCTGGGCAAAATGCTTAGCAGAATTTCGTCCGTCTTTACGTTCTGAGTTCAAATTCCGCCGAGATTAACTTTGTATTTCATACTTTCGGAGTTGATAAGTTAAGTAGCTGTTGGGGGTCAATATGGTCTACTTACCCTCTCCTGCTAGAATACTAGCCTTCTGCCAAAATTTGAAACTGATATTTCCGTTACATTTTTCTCATCAGTTTCCAATGACAAGTTAAATGCGTCAGGATTGGCGATATTTACTTCATAAGAAACAAAATATTAGTCTTCCCCCAAAATTGCTTTTCTCTTGAAGTCTGACAGAAATTAATTTCATTATTTAATGTTCTATATATGACGACTATTGAGGCAGACTATGATGCTCCCCCACTACTTCTGCTCGTGATCAGAGATGCACATATCTTCAGCCAACAAGGGACATGCTCAACTGGTTACGGTCAAACAACTGACAAGCAAATCTGTGGTATTAAGCACAATATTTACTGTTGCCCATCTTTTATACCAAGACAAAACAATATACATGATAGCACCTCCAATCAGTTAAGATAAGAAGCCATGAGAACCACTGTCTGGTACTGCATCAGGGCATTATTATTATTACTATTACTATTATTATTATTATTATTATTATTATTATTATTATTATTATTATTATTATTGAGTGAGAGAGCAGTGCATGCCATCAAAGTGACACTGGGGTAAAATATACGAAGCCCATTATACCCATCATGACTACCCGTCTGATAAGGGTACACCAGGCACATGCATCACAACCATATGTACGCGACATGGTGATCTCATATCAAGATAAACAGCACGTGCTCTTGCAGGTGGGGCCCAGTTAGAATTTTCTTCAGGTCGAGTAGCCCTCCCTGCTCAAACGGTCTTTGAATAAGGTTTGTTTAAGGTTGTTGAGCAAAACACCCATGTTTCCTAAAAGGTGAATTATTCAAACCCCAAAGAATTCCTCTCAACACATGGCTATGATGCTTCCCCCACTACTTCTGCTCATGATCAGAGATGCACATATCGTCAGCCACTAAGGGACATGCTCAAATGGTTAAGGTCAAACAACTGACAAGCACATCTGTGGTATTGAGCAGAATATTTGCTGTAGCCCATCTTTTGTACCAAGACAAAACAATGTACATGATAACACTTCCAATCAATTAAGATCACAAGCCATGTGAGCCACTACCTGGTACTGCATCCAGGCATGCCATGAGAGCCACTGCCTAGTACTGCATCCTAGTACTGCATTATTATTATTATTATTATTATTATTATTATTATTATTATTATTATTATTATTATTATTATTATTTCCTTTGCATTCAGCTTCTTTTTTCCAGTCATCTCGTCATGTTGGACCGATGGACTCTGCGCATTATTTTCTCTTTTCTTTTTTGTCCCCATTTTAATCCTTTCCGTCGAAGAGCATAGGGACATAAAAGGCTTTTCCATTCTTCTAGAGCGTTAAACTAATACACCTGCTTGTTGTTCCTACATCAGTCTTCGTCTTTTGTTTTCCGTAAATTTGAAGTATATATGTATGTATACACTATGTGTGTGTGTGTGTGCGTGCGTGCGTGCGTTGATACGTACATATACACATACATGCTTGTACATCTATATATGTGCATACATATGTATGCATACGTACATATATACATACTCTTATATATTTGTATATATGTTTTCAATTATGCTACTCTTACATAACGTTCTCTTTATTTGACGCTTTTAGGAAATGAATTATTAATACCATCCTTGGAAATGGATGAAGAGGATAAGTTGATAGATTATTATATCTTTTCTCTGGATAAGCCATTTAATTCCACATTTCCTCTGATTAACTAGCACAAGAATGAACATGTCCACCTACGCATCCTTGGGAAGGTATAAGCGATAAATCATTATGTCGAAGACATGCTTTGTCATCCTTATGTATCGAAATAAATTAATGCTATAAACACTTTCGGGGTTTAGGGAATGATTAATAAATTCAGAATTTGTGAAGTGTTCATATATTCCAATTTTTTAAAAGATGACATTAAGGAGTTTTGATGTGTGATAATTTTTACCTGTGACTATAACAGGGCGTTTAGTTCTGTAGAAGATTTTCGTTTTGTTTAATAACAGAGGAATTCTTATGAAAACCAGCTGCGTTCAATGGGAAGTTAATTGTCAAAACAACTGTTCATTTACCCTGAGACCTCACTGTAATCTCATAAAGTATTTAAGACAAAGATTTCAAGCTTTCATTGTTTCATATCTTGAACCACACACACAATCACACATGCATAAATGCACGAACATGCACATACACACAAGTACAAAATCACACACACATGCATACGCTTAATAACAATTTAAGCTTCTCCAATTTCTGCAATATTTTGCAAATTACCTCGGGAGACCGCAGAAACAGATTGCAATGGTGAAATACTAATTTATTTTTATTCAACGACACAGACACCGAGGAAAAAATACATAAATCTTATAAAAGCGATTTGATTCCTTATTGTATTTCACACAGTGGAGACGCAATGGCCCAGTGGTTAGGGTAGCGGACTCGCGGTCATAGGATCGCGGTTTCGATTCCCAGACCGGGCATTGTGAGTGTTTATTGAGCGAAAACACCTAAAGCTCCACGAGGCCCCGGCAGGGGATGGTGGCGAACCATGCTGTACTCTTTCACCACAACTTTCTTTCACTTTTACTTCCTGTTTCTGTTGCGCTTGTAATTCAAAGGGCCAACCTTGTCATTCTGTGTTACGCTAAATATCCCCGAGAATTACGTTAAGGGTACACGTGTCTGTGGAGTGCTCAGCCACTTGCACGTTAATTTCACGAGCAGGCTGTTCCGTTGATCGGATCAATTGGAACCCTCGTCGTCGTAAGCGACGGAGTGCCAACAGACAGTATTTCACACATCATTTCCATTGTTGTATATAACAAGGCAAAAAGTACGATTATACAACTCTATGTAACTAAAATGAAAATTTAACGGTTGCGCCAGTTCTATCAACTGGCTGTAATTCGCTACCTAGATAGGTTGGCTCTGGACTGACTGTTGATTAAAGATTAAAGAGGCTCCGTAAACCCAGGTTGTTGTGTAGTTTCGTCGAATACAAATCATACGTCCAATGAAAATCAATACGCTCAACTTCACATCCATCATGCGGCTCCGCATGACTTCACTTCACCGTGACCTTGGCTCGTGAATATTTCGTCATCGAAGTTAAATCCTCTTTATATACACTGTTGGCTGACCGTTGGCTCTTGCGATTTCTTCCGCCCTTTAACGGATTCCGTTTTTCATCCTACAGGCTCTCCAAATCACCCTTCTTATCAAATAAGGTTGGAGGTGTTGCCGGTTTTAGTCGGAACCATGCAACAGTTCCTCCTCCTCCTCCTCCTCCTCCTCCTCCTCCTCCACCTCTTCTTCTTCTTCTTCTTCTTCGTTTTCTGTTTCTCCTCCTGTCGTAACACCACAAACACCCGGACAAAAGAAACAAACTGACCCTTGCCACACACACTAAACAACACAATTTTGCACCCGATACTGACACAGCAAATTAGGATGACTGGAGTTAACCAGCGATTTTATTGTCGCATATGTTGACAGAAGAATGAACAGTTGTCCAGAAAAGGAGGATGTCGACATTAAAAATAGAGACGGTAACTACTACCACTGCCACCACTACAGAAGAAGAAGAAGAAGAAGGAAGTGGAGGAGGAGGCGGAGGAAGAGAATGAGAAAAAGAGGAATGAAATTAATAGAAGGAGGAGTGGTATGAGAAGAAGAAGGAGTGGTATGAGAAGGAGGAGTGGAATGAGAAGGAGGAGAAAAGAAGATAAGAAAGGAGAAGGAAAATAATTAAGAGTAAGAAGAGAGGGTGGAGGAAGAGAGGGGAGGAGGAGTGGAAGGAAGTGGAGGATAAGTAGAAGAAGAAGAAGGGGGAGGAGGATGGGGTGGAGGTGGGGTGGAAGAGGACGATATGGCGGAGCCTGAGACGAAGATAACGATGACAATAAATATTGGTAAGAAGGAGGAAAATGATGAAGAGAATGAAGTGTAAAAGAGGAAGCAAGGAGGAAGGGAACGAAGAGTAAAAGAAGAAGCGAGGAGGGAGAGAAAGAGGAGAATAGAAGAAAACTAAGTGGAGGGGAGGGGAGGAGGAAAACGTTAATGTCTCCAGCCAAATAAGCTTATTATAGGAAATTTTCAAATAGACAATTTCATTCAACTAAAAACCACAAAGGAGCGTTTTGATTTTAACTTCGAAATACGACAGCAATGAAAAGAGAATAATTTGAACGAAACATACTTATCAAGACTAGATCAACCCCTGACTATTCTGTCATTGTATAGAATGGAAATCTTATTCAGCATCGGTTTTGATTTGATTCTATAAACTTTGTGGCAGAATCCTGCAAACTATTAATGAAATATCAACATCAAATGTAGTCATTGTGAGAGACAGCATTAGAAAGCATTGTCAATAAATGCTCCTTATGCCTGGCTGAATTGCGAGGTGTGGGTCGAAAGGATGTATTCATCAGGGAAATAGATAGATATAAATTAATATATGCATTATATTTCTTCTCCTCATCCACCACTGTCTGTTGTATTATATATCGGTGTGTATATACATATATTGATTCATAATAATGCTCATGTCTAAGAATTTATGTGGTTGTTTGAACGCATATAGGAAAATGAAAATCTTTCTTAATCTTTGATAGCTCGTTGGATCTGAATGTGTGTGATAAATACAGGCTTTCCCGGTGGAGCCCAGCTCACCCCAAGCAATAGAAATAAAGTTCAGCAATGCATGTGTGAGGAAGACGAGAAAGAAAAGGAAATTGTTTAACAGGAATATGAACATGTGCCGCGCTGTGTTTACTACCGCTATCATCACCTCTACTCTGGCTTGTCACGGAAATGAATTATGTCTACGAAGACGTTCATACAAACATACTTTTGTGTTTGTATGTTTTTAGCATACAAAGTCTTTTAAGAGAGATTTCTCTGAGACAAAATAATACAGCTGGCGCCATTTTACGTTAGTATATACAACGTAGATATTATGTACAATGTTACACAGATGTATGTATATTCGGAAGTCGTCTACACCAGACAAGCAGTTCATTCGGTCATCAATAACTTGGCGAATATCTTCATACTATCTAAACGTATTTCGAAGTCATGAAATAACGGGCTGACCTCTGTCATTGCATGAATAACAATATTAAAACTACAGTGTTTAGGGAAGTATCGACGCTCCGTAACTCCTTTCTTACAGAGCAGATTCATATCCTTGTCATTTATCCTTAATCGCAAGCAAAGGAACTAAACCTGGTGGGATCTGCCGAAATATATTCAAATTCGTCTTCGGAAGCTTTGAAATAGACCCTTCTGACGCTTGAGGAGGAGGCACAACGGCCCAGTGGTTAGGGCAGTGGACTCGCAGTCATAGGATCGCGGTTTCGATTCCCAGACCGGGTGTTGCGAGTGTCTATTGAGCGAAAACGCCTAAAGTTCCACGAGGCTCCGGCAGCGGGTGGTGGCGATCCCAGCTATACTCTTTCACCACAACTTTCTCTCACTCTTACTTCCTGTTTCTGTTGTGCCTGTAATTCAAAGGGTCAGCCTTGTCACACTGTGTCACGCTAAATATCCCTGAGAACTACGTTAAGGGTACACGTGTGTGTGGAGTGCTCAGCCACTTGGACGTTAATTTCACGAGCAGGCTGTTCCATTGATCGGATGAACTAAAACCCTCGACGTCGGAATGAACAGAGTGCCAACAAAGATGCTTGAGGAAGAGAAATAGTATAAGGGTGCACCTAAAAGAAACGTTTTAACACGTTCAGACATCTGTAATTGTTTCTCAATAATCCAATTGAACAAAACATTTATATTCTCTGTGTAACATTGATCACGTTATATTGTAATGTTCTACATCATATTTTATACATTTTGAACTTAAAGATACATTGAGCACTTATTTACATTCATTATATTTGACGGATATTTGTCCTCATCTTGTTTGTTAACACAACATTTTGGCTGATATACCCTCCAGCCCACTGGCATATGGCGTAGTGGTTAAGAGCGCGGGCTACTAACATCAAGATTCCGAGTTCGATTCCAGGCAGTGACCTGAATAATAATAATAATAATCATAATCATAATAATAGTAGTAGTAATAATAATAGATAAAGAGAGACGAGTTCTTTACTTGTATACGATTGACACAATCCATCACTAAGGTAAACATAGCTGACGTAATCCATCACCATGTCAAACTTAATGACGAAAAGCAACAGTTATTTATTTGTAGTTGAACGATATTTCGGCATCTCGTGCCCTTCAACAGGTTCAAAATAAACATGTCAGTCTAATTCATTTTTCTAGTTTATGTAGGACTGAAGTAACTCAGCAGAGGTTTTTTTAGATATAGAGAGTAGAGTTCTTTACTGGTATACTATTGACACAATCCACCACTAAGGTAAACATAGCTGACGCAATCCATCACCAAGGCAAACTTAATGACGGGGACACGTAAATACAGCTGCATCGGTTGTCAAGCGATATTGGGGGGACAAACACACACACATATATATACGATGGGCTTCTCTCAGGTTCCGTCTAATAAATCCACTCACTTTGGACGGCCCGAGGCTATAGGCACTTGCTCAAAGTGCCACGCAGTGTGACTGAACCTGGAACCATGTGGTTGGTAAGCAAGCTACTTACCACACA
>NC_142930.1:112380098-112387598 GCF_046866305.1 Octopus bimaculoides | reverse complement strand
GGTATGCAAGCACCATTATCGGTGGAGAACTTATTTAAAAGTTCCCGTTGATATATAAATATATATATATATATATATATATATATATATATATACATATATATATATATGTATGTATCTCTCTCTCTCTCTCTCTCTCTCTCTCTCTCTCTATATATATATATATATATATATATATATATATATATATATATATATATAAATATATATACATATATATATATATACATACATATATACATATAATTGTAGTTGTGTACGTGATGTATGTAAAACGGGAGAGAGATAGAGAGATAGAGAAGGGGAGGTAGCGCACGTGGGTGACAGAGTGAAACGAAATGGGAGAGAGAAAGAGAGATAAATGATAGGTGCAATAAATTTAAGTTTTCACTGTCTTGAGGCAAATAAATCAGATTTAGAACAGCAAATAGCAAATAGCGGCATGACATTGACAGAGACTGTGAGAGAAGGGGAGTGAGAGAGAGGAAGAGAGAACGAGAGAGAGGGGTAGAGAGAGGGAGACATACGTACAGACAAGTAGAGAGTAAACAAGAATGTAATAGGCTGTTTGGTCGCGCGCGCGCGCGCGTGGCTGTGTGTCTGTGTATTTATGTGTTAGTGCGTATGTATGCGTGTGTTTGTGTATGAAGTATTGAACAAAGGAATCAGAGATCGAAAAGAAATGTTATCAGAAGAATAGGAAAGAGTCCATTTGACAGAAATGCATTCAATCAGGAAAATTAGGCTATTCCCTATATTTGATTTCTGGAGGGATTTCTCGCGTAAAAAAAAAAAAAAAAAAAACATCGGAAATAAATGGGAAGCATTGAGACAGGAAAATATATTTGAAACCATAGACGCACGCAGAGACACATACATATAAACAGTCACACACAAACACGCACAGATATACGTAGATGCACGCTGAGTTATGCATACCATGACAGTCTTAGACAAACAATCATATATATATATATATATATATATATATATATGTATGTATACACACACACACACATATATATATATATGTATATATATATATATATATATATATATATATATATATACATATGTGCATGCATATATATGTATATATGTGTGCATATATATATGTCTCTCTCTCACACTCTCTCTCTCTCTCTCTCTCTCTCTCTATATATATATATATATATATATATATATATATATAGAGAGAGAGAGAGAGAGAGAGAGAGATGTGTGTGTATGTCTATATGTGTGTATGTTTGAGCGTATGTTCGTGCGCGTGTGTCTGAGTATATATGTATGTATATATAAGAATGAAACCCTCTAATTCTTTTACTGTTGGTTTGTTTTTTTTTATTTCATTTCCTTTACGTTATAATTTCAAAATGAAATGTTTTAGCCATAGAAACTTTTTGCCGTAGAAATTGGATCTGAAAATGGACATAATTCAAAATGTGTTGGAAGCAAGCTTTGAAAATAGAAACTATCTTTTATCATATATCTTGTACGTGTTTCAGTCATTATACAGCGACCAGGCCGAGGCATCGTCTTGAAGAGTTTCATCGAATAAATTAACCCCAGAATTTATTTTTCAAGTCCGGAATTTATTCGGTCGGTTTATTCTACCGAAACGCCAAATTACAGGGACGTAAACACTACCCTCATCCAAAACCGTTTCACGACAAATTCCGATATAATCGTAAGCTACACGATCTTATCGCAGCCCCTATTTGTTCCTCGTACTTATCGAAATTTTTGCTCACTGTTCCCAGAGCTCAGACAATTATTGGTACTACTGGAGAGTGTCCAATGGACAAGCCTGGCTATATTGTTGTGGCGTCTCTTATATTCCTTCTGCGCTAGTGGCGTACATTGGCTGGTAACATGCCATACGGTTTCACCGTTTTGTCCACAGATTCTGCACTTATCCTTTCTGCTGTGTTGTCTATTCAGTATTTTATGTAGTTTGTTCTTAGTGCTTGTTCTTGGGTAGCACAGATTAGAGCCTCCGTTTCCGGTTTTAAATCACTTTCAGTCATCCGCAGCTATCTTTTTCTCTGTCTTTCTTATCTTCAACATCTCTATGAAATTGTCCATGCATTCTTATCTTTACCCACCTATTTTCAGTTTCATTCGTTTTCAATTGCTTGTACAGTGCTTTATCTTCACAGTCTTGCATCCTACACAAGCCTGACCTTCCTACTTCTAATAATAGCGGTTCTGTGGCATTTTTTTTACATACCATGCTATGTTGTTTTCTACTGCTCTAATGCTGTGTTCGCATCCGATAAGTCCGCTCCCCCCTCTTTTTCTTTGTCCATACAGTCTGTGTGTGTCACTTTTTGGAGTGGAGTGACCCATATCTAGTTAGCAACTTCCTTGTCTTTCTGTCTAAGCCGTTTAGCACGTCTACTGCCCACGCGATTACCTCTAAGGAGTGAAACCACCCACGTGTTGATAGCTTCGATCTTATTCCGTCCATTTAATTTCGACTTAAGGATCAGTTCCAGTCTGCGCAAGTACTCCACCTTAATTTTTTCTGTCATTTCTTTCTCCATCAAATTCATTCATTTATTATTATTATTATTATTATTATTATTATTATTATTATTATTATTATTATTATTATTATTATTATTATTGTTCAGTAGTTTTATTTTTATAACGTGCTTTCACTTCACTACCGAGCGCAGCTCTGTGTGCCTTGGGTATGTGCTGTGGTTTGCTGTGATGCTCTTATGGTTACTGTATTGAAAATGTTTTGCGTAGGATGTGTGCAGTGCCCAGTAGTGCAATTTCCCCTATGTTATATATATTTGTAAACCCTGGTGTTTTTGTTATGTATTTGTCTGAATATTAAAAAAAAAAAAATTATACCTAAGGCACCTACTATAATAGGAATTGTTTCTGTTTTTAAATTCCACATTCGAGTTACCTCTATTTCCAGGTCTTTGTATTTTGAAAGTTTCTCCATTTCTTTTTATTATTGCTTTTGCACAGCTTCTAACGCTGGAGATGTACAACAGTGTCAGTTGCTCACTACCAATGAACTAAGGTAATACCTCTTATTTTTCGAGCACATTCCGGAGTATTCGAGCGGTGCCAAGCAGTGCTGTTTTCTGCAAGCGCTCCACCCTTATTGCAACCCCTATTATTCCATGTACTTCTCAACATTTTTACTCACTGTTCCCAGGGCTCCGACAATTATTGGTACTACTACCACCTTTTTCATCGACCACATCTGCTTAACCTCCCAAGCTAACCTGTCACATCTCTCGACTTTTCTTTCTTCCTTATCGCATACCTTGTTGTCAGCTGAGCATGCTATATCTATGATCCAGCATAGTTTGTTTTCTTTCTCAATTAATACTATGTCTGGTTTCCTATTCTCTGTCTCATGGTCGCACTGAATCATAAAATCCCATAGGATCTTTGCATTTCTATTTTCGACGATACCTTCGGGTTTGTGGTCGTACCAATTTTTTGCTCTGTCAGGTCCATACTTGTTGCAAAGTGTCCAATGGACAAGCCTGTCTATATTATCGTTGCGTCTCTTATATTCCTTCTGGGCTAGTGGCGTACATTGTCTGGTAATATGCCATCGGGTTTCACCGTTTTGTCCACAGATTCTGCACTTATATTATTATTATTATTACTATTATTATTGTTATTATTATGTTTGACTTTTGTTTTGCATTTGTACAAGTTGGATCCAAGTCTCACCCAGAGACCTCAAGAGACAAGTTAGAAGTTCATGTAGGTGTTATGCCTAGGGTATCATATATTTGGATTTGTACATAGTGTTGTTCTAGTGAATGTTTAAGAAACCATAAGAAAATTATGTGTTTGCTTTAAAATTTGAGATGACATAGACATTATTTTACGTAGGATATGGGCAGTTCCATATGAGCACAATCTTTTGAACTTCAGCCATCTTGGGGTTTCCTGGTATCTGAGCTAGGTAGTAATCAGCCCGTTTCGCTGTCATTCCCAGGGCACCTATGACAATAGGTATTGTTTTCGTCTTCAGATTCCACATTTTGCTAATTTCTATTTCAAGATCTTTATATTTGCTCAGTTTTTGGTAGGTCTTGACAGATACGTTTATATCGATTGGAACAGTCATATCAATGAGGAGGCATGATTTTTGTCTGAAGTCTTTCAGTATGATGTCTGGCCTATTTGCATCTATCATTCTGTCAGTTTGAATGGTGAAGTTCTAGAGGAGTGCAATGTGATCATTTTCAAGTACTGGGGGTGGTTTGTGTTCCCACCAGTTTTTATCATGGGGCAAGTCCAAGTTTTTGCATATTACCCAGTGAATATATTGTGAAGCTCTATCATGCCTGTGGAGATACTCTGTAGGCGCAAGCAGACTGCACATGGAAACAACATGATCGATGGTCTCATTTTGTTGTTGGCATATACGACATAATGGAGAGCTGCCATTCATTAATATGTTGGCCTGGTAGTTCTTTGTAGGTAGGCATTGATCTTGGGCTGCCATGATAAACCCCTCTGTTTCTGATTTCAAGCCAGAGGCCATTAGCCATTGATGGGTAAGGGCTTTGTCAATATCTGCATTATTCGCTCTCTTTGGGTATTTGCCATTGAGAGGTTTTCCATGCCATTTTTCAGTCATAATATCTAAGGCAGCAATTTTAGCACGGGTTTTCAAGCGCTTAGCTTTTTCTGCAGGTGTTTCTAGTTCGTCTAATTCTTGAATTTGTTGCAATTGGAATTCACTTAGATATTCCTTTGCCTGTTTTGTTACTTAGTAAGATGCTTTCTTGCTTTCATGTTTTGAGACACGTTTTAGCATCTAGTCCTCAGAGTTTTTCAGATAGGTGTCTAAGTCAATTGTGGCTACCTTCATTGTTAATGCCAACTGTAGAAGTCCTCGGCCTCCTTCTTTTCTTGGCAGATAAAGACGTTCTATATCTGCCTTAGGGTGGTGCATTCTATGCATTGTCAACAGTTTTCGTATTTTTCTGTCAACATTACATATTTCAGTAATTGACCAGTTAACGATATTGAAACTGTAAGTCACGACTGGTATGGCTAGAGCACTGATCGCTTCGATCCTGTTTCTCGCGTTCAGCTCTGCCTTCAGTATTGCTCTCACCCTGCGATAACATTCTCTTCTGATTCTTTCCCTCATCACTGAATGCTTGATATTGTCCCCTTCAATTACCCCTAGGTATTTGTAGCTCTCCGCTGGTTCTAACTCTTTTATGACATTTTGCTGGTCAAGGTTCACATTAGATGTTTTTGTCATTTTTCCTTTGATAAAGGTAGCTTTTGCACATTTATCAAGGCCAAATTGCATCCTGATGTCATCACTGAATTGTTTAACAATCGCTAGTAGGCCTTTGAGTTGTTGGTCATTTTTTTCAAAGAGCTTTAAATCATCCATGTAAATGAGATGATTTATATTTTTATCAAATATTTTATAACCATACTGTGCATCATTGAGCAATTTTGAGAGCGGTATTAGGGCTAGACAGAAGAGGAGTGATGAGAGTGAGTCACCCTGGAAAATGCCACATGAAATTCTTACATCTCCAGCATTTAGACATTCATTGTCATTGTTCAACGTCAGTGTGGTTCTCCATGATCTCATACTTACAGATAAAAAGTTTCGCAGAGTAGGAGCTATTTTATACATTTCCAGACAAACAGCACCGGGCTGAAGAAAAACAGCACCGGGCTGAATAACAACATGGATGAGCTACACCGGGCTCCCTATACAAAACCAAATCTAATCCAATAACATCGATGGAATTAGGCAAAAGAACCGGTGGAAGATTTGAAGGAAGCGGTCTTTTAACGAAGATAATTTTAAAAAAATATTTCTTATTTAAAAAAAAATGAAATTTTACTGCCATACAAAGCACAGGTCCACCTATGCACGATGTCTCAGTGAAACACGTGCGATCACACACGCAAAACCAACACCGGAAAGTTTACAAACTATACAAAAAAGAAATGGAACAAAATAGTAAGTACATATATTGAATAATTACGCATACACTCGAACGTGTACACCATGATATATACGTTTTGATACCCATAGAACTACACATGCATCTTAATGTTTACACAACTACGTGAAAATCACAGGACACACTCACGCATACGAAAACACATATCACAAACGAAGCAAAAAAAACAAACTTTTTTTTTCTTCTTTATTTATTTTCATTTTGTGAACAAACACAGACAGAGTGCAACATTGATAAGTTTAAAACGCCACAAAAAAAAATACACTATGCCCGGAGATAAATCTATCAACAAAAAACATACAGATGAATACCGATCTGCTAGCCTTAAGAAACTACGCTACGAGCAATGTTTACATGCTGAGAACTCGGTGACGGTGTTGTCTCAAAAAACTGACCTTAAACAGACAAATCCGTCCCCTATTGTCAACGCCAAAACTCGTCATGCCTCAATGATAACAAAGCAGATCACAAACCAGATTGGTCGTCCACCGAATCACAAAGGGCCACTTATTCGATATAGATCTGCTAGCTTTAAGAAGCTACGTCACGAGAACTCGGAGACGGTGTTGTCTCAAAAAATTTACCCTAAACAGACAGATCCGTCCCCTAGCGTCAACGTCGAAGCTTGTTATGCCTCACTGTTAATAAAACAAAATACAAACCGGAATGGTCATCGACCGGATTATAAAGGACCACTTACTCGGGTAATAAACCAGATCCGAGACGAGAAATCTCCTACTGGTTCAAATCTTCCCGACACACAGGAGCTGGAAGTACCCCACAACCGGAATATTCCAACAGATGGCCATCCATGCTCGTCATCAAATAACCAAAAGAAAAAGAATGAAAAATGGTCAAGGGAAGATAATAAAGAAGTTCTTACACCCTTCTACCATGCCATATATTTCATTATTATTATTATTATTATTGTTTTTATTATCAACATTATTATTATTATCATCATTATTATTATTATCCTCCTCCTCATCATCATTATCATCATCATCATCATCATCATCATCATCATCATCATCATCATCATCATCATTATTATTATTATCATTATTGTTGTTGTTGTTGTTATTGTTGTCATTATCTTCGCCCTGGTGGCAAATAAATGAAATTGTCATCATCATCATCATCATCACTATTATTATTATTATTATTATTATTATTATTATTATTGTTTATTCTTCTTTGACGCTCTTCATTTTCTTGAACCAATATGGTAATCGTTGCTGCCATGTCAACAAAATATCATCAGCATTTTATTAGCGTCTAGAAAGTTCTTGCAATATCCTTTGTGGTATCAAAAGTATTGTTCTATTTCCTGCCTGAATTTGTATCACGCGATTTACACTTCGTCCAAACTATTTTATGTTTCGAGGAAATCACGAAAGAAAAATACGATAATAATAATAATAATAATAAAAATAATAATAATAATAATAATAATAATAATAATAATAATAATAATAATAATAATAGTGATAATAATAATAATAAT
>NC_142930.1:112362598-112375098 GCF_046866305.1 Octopus bimaculoides | reverse complement strand
CATCAAACAATATTCACAGCAGATATTCTTCCCAATGAACAGGTATTAAAACAACGCTGACAGTCACGCAATTGATTCACCACCTTAAAACACCCAAAACTTATATGCTACATCGTTGTCATCCATTAATATAAGACATTCCATAAAGTCCATACTCTATGCCAGTGGTTCTCAACTGGGGTTCATATGACCCTTAGGGTCCGTATAAGATGATTTGTTAAAATTCGTTATATTTCTACAATGCAACAAATATTTTAACAATTTTTTTTTTCTAAAATATAGCTCCAAATAATGTTTAATTCTTAAAATATACACTCTTTTACTTTTTACTCTTTTATTTGTTTCAGTCATTTGACTGCGGCCATGCTGGAGCACCGCATTTAGTCGAGCAAATCGACCCCAGGACTTATTCTTTGTAAGCCTAGTACTTATTCAATCAGTCTCTTTTGCCGAACTGCTAATTTACGCGGACGTAAACACACCACCATCGGTTGTCAAGCGATGGTGGGGGGACAAACACAGACACACAGACACACACACACACACACACACACACATATATATATATATATATATATATATATATATATATATATATATATATATATATATATATATATATATATATATATATATATACATATATACGACAGGCTTCTTTCAGTTTTCGTCTACCAAATCCACTCACAAGGCTTTGGTCGGCCCGAGGCTATAGCAGAAGACACTTGTCCAAGGTGCCACGCAGTGGGACTGAACCCGGAACCATGTGGTTGGTAAGCAAGCTACTTACCATACAGACACTCCTGCACCTATAATGGGATTTTTTAAACATTGAATAACTATGACGGTCCAGAAGAGTAAAACAGAAATAAAAGAGGTCTATAGGCAAAATATGATTGAGAACCGTGCTATGCGCAATCAACGTTATGCAATGGCCCAGTGGTTAGGGCAGCAGACTCGCAGTCATAGGATCGCGGTTTCGATTCCCAGACCGGGCGTTGTGAGTGTTTATTGAGCGAAAACACCTAAAGCCCCACAAGGCTCCGGCAGATGATAATGGCGAACCCTGCTGTACTCTTTCACTACAACTTTCTCTCACTCTTACTTCCTGTTTCAGTTGTGCCTGTAATTCAAAGGGTCGGCCCTGTCACACTGTGTCACGCTGAATATCCCCGAGAACTATGTTAAGGGTACACATGTCTGTGGATTGCTCAGCCACTTGCACGTTAATTTCACGAGCAGGCTGTTTCGTTGATCGGATCAACTGGAACCCTCGTCGTTGTAAGCGACGGAGTGCCAACAACTATAGATCACACAACACAGATTACACAGCACATACAAAACACTACCACCTTCCACCTAAATACAAATTGTATATAATCTACAAAACACAGAAGCAAGATCCTTGTCAAAGCAACGCTAATCTAGCAATAACTACAATTCTAAAATCTTCAGTAACAAGATGCACACGCGTCAGTAACAAAGCGCAGAATCTGGAAGTGTAGGGGGAAAAATTGCATACAAATATATTCGTTTTCAGCGATGTATGGGTCTCTATGGAACCACATGGGGCTTTCGAAGCACCGGGATATAATCAGGAGAAAATCAGTAAAAACAAGCAAAAGCCAATGAATTGAATATGTACAAAACAACAAAAAATGAGAAATAGAGAAAATTTGAGGTGTAATTGAAACGAAAGTGGTTGCCATGGAAAAAGTGAAATCAAAAATAGTTCCTACTTTTCAAAAACACTTTCTATGACCTCAGTATTGATTTTTTAAAATATATTCCCTCAGGCTTCAAAGGAAATTTGCAAGTAAAGCGATGAATTTTGTTATTAACTGAGATATTTATCTACAAGACTGTCGATGGCATTGTTCTTACAATGAAAGGGAAAACTTTGGCATTGATATTAATATTAATTTTATCATAAGTTGTTTATTTACTTCACAACCACGGACGGCTAAACCTTGTCTGCTGAATATATTGACAAAAACAGCTTAACATCGACTAGTGACAACATAGAAATGTATACAAGATATGTTAAATACAGTTTAATAAGATTCTAGAGGTAGAGTTGTACCATATGTGATTGGTAAAGCAATCCCCAAAATCTTTATACTCTAAAAGTAAATACGGAAAAGGAAAATTAACCAAACAGAAACAAGAAACTGAACTATATAGAACCACGTAACAAGACGAATCTCTCTATGTACCGCTAAGTAAAAAAAAATAGCAAAAACGCAAACAAGTTTAGCAGAAATAGAGCAGAGCAATATTATTAGAAATAACAAGCTGTCTTTACTTTTAAATGAAATCTTTCATGCATTTTTCAAGGAATTAACTTAGGAAATGTAGCGGGAAAAATATTTCGAAATATGTACACAAAGGAATAGTTTAACATTACCAAATGTACGAAGCCATCAAAAAATTAATAACGTTAGTTTAGCAGGAAAATCTGCAGCAGAAATATTACAGCAAGGTGATGCTAGAGAACTCGAACAATAAAAGCAGGGACTATGAAGAATACACACAATGCAAGCAGGGACTATGAAAACTACACAACAAACTGTACCTCACAACAGAGATTAAGTCACAGTAACTAACTAGTAGACAGGTATGAACCTAAAACAGCCAATTAATAATCTTACAAAAACAGCGCAATTAGTGCCAATACAAATCAGTGGATGTAGTAAATATAATGAATGAAATTCCCAAATGAATGGAATTAGTAAATATAACAGACAAAATTATCAAAGAAAAAACGTTTGAAATGATTAACTTGAAGACAGACGAATAACCTGCAAAATATCGTGTAACATAAAAAAAAAACTAGACTAACTGTATATTAGATAATTTCCGAGCAAAATGATATAATGAATTAATATCTTAAAGCAAATACCGGTACCACCGATTTATTGTAACAGCGACAAGCGTCAAAATAAAGGAAGACGTCTAGAAAATCTAAAATAGGTTCAGTTTTGAAACTAAAGATTCAGCAGTTCTATTGTAAAAGAAACAATAGAAGTAAAATAAGCGGGGCTGAAAACAAAATCACTATCATGTCTTCTCACAAAAAAATTGTTACAAAGAAAGCATAAAACTGAAAACGAACTGTAAGTTAAATGTCAGAAAAAAATTATTCATTCAACAATAGAAGGTTAAAACCAAAGTTTGGACAATGAAAAGGTAACAGAAAGGAATCAATTAATTTAAACAAAATAAAATAACATTTCGATAAAAGAAGCCATTACGGGAAATTATATGACAAAACACTCCGCAAGTAAACAGAAACTAGAAACCTTTAGGAGGAAACTAGAAAAGCGCCATTAAATGAATAAATAGTTCATAGAACAAAAGAACGGTAAATCTTGTGGCACCACAAGAATGGCGAATAAAATGAAAGCTATAAGAGAAAATGACAGTTGGAAAATCACTTGTGGTAGACAAATTATAAATTATTTAGATAAAACATCCGCATGTCTTACACCCAAATGTGTTATACACCAAATGCTCTAATAAAATGATAAAATGCACATTTCAAATGCTAGAATAGTTGACGTAAGGAAAAATCGTTTTAGCTTAAAACAGAGACGGCTGACTGAGAATGTTACATCCAGTCAGCTTCTTCTGACTCCTACAAAATACTACAATCAGTAAAAAAAGAAAACAAAATGTTATGTTACACTTGGACAGAAAAGTTGCAGAAATCGGTAATTTAGCTGTAAAACCCCAGCTTGTGATAAACATGGCAATATTAGAGAGAAAGTAGGTAAAAAGAGAAGTGTTTACATATTGGTTTCAAATTTTGGCACCAGATCAGGAATTTCGAAGGAGAGAGTAAGTGGATTACACCGCTCCAGGGTTGACCTCGAAAGAATGCAAGGCCTATCGACCTCGGTGGAGAGAACATAAAGACGGGCGAAATACCGCTAAGCATTTTGCCTTGCGTGCTAGTGGTTTTGTCTGAATAGATCATAAAAATGGGTATTACATTATGTTACATTCATGAAGCCTTGGGTCAGTGGAAATGTGGAAATAATCACCATAAAGACTAGGTCTCATGAGAATGAATAAAAGTTCGTTTCGTTGTTAGATCAAAAATTGGGTATCTTACATTCTGATGTGACTGAGATCTTTCGTCCCTTTAGTGAATGAGGTTCAACATTTGCTGAACCACTTGCACGTTATTACAGTGAGCATGGTTTGTGCAGAAGAAGCCTCATTCTTACTTCCGTCAAACTTGTATTGGTCTGGTGCAACAGGTGCCACCGGCCCCATAATTATCAGGATGCAAGATTTGTATGGCGTTGTCTTCTCCTAGCCGAGCGGCTAAAGAGAAGAAGGGTTACATTTGTCCTGGGTCTATTGTGGTGTCTTCAAGTAACCTTCTTCCGGAGGTAATTCCATGACATGCTAATTAGCTCACAGCTGGGACCCTGACAGGTTCCGTTACTCCGAATCAGGGAAGACTTGGAAGCAATAATGACTAAGACGGGGTTAATCACTCCTCAAAACCCTGGGACTGTCGAGTCAGAACCCCACGACCAGATGCAGTTTAAAATCAAACTCAGGACAAATAATCGGATGTAATCCATAATAAAACGGAATTATTTTAATAAGATTTGTTCCACCATTTTGTTATGTTAGGCTCTTGCCCCGCCAACTGTCTTTCTAACCGGTGTAGGGAAAGGGAGAGGCCATGATTATCTCTAATAAATGTAGATGAGAGGAAATTCGTGACACAGCTTGACCAGTTTTGCCAGGCTGTAAAACTTTACAGTTGCAATATCAGTTTGTACTTGGAGATTGAAAATGTGAGAGGGAAACTTTCAAAAGAGGAAAGAGGAACATGTCCGTTAATAATTAGAATTAAATCAGATAGACGTTAAAGGAATTGAGAACAAATGGCAGATATGCATATCTAGGGATCTGCTAAGATGAATAGGTTCAGGACGCTAGCATGACAGAAAGAAGCTGAAAGACAGAGAACGCAACATGCAAGACAATATGGGAACAATAAGAGTCCCAGCAGCATGTCAAAGCTTTAATATGGTAAACTGGATTAAGTAAGAATAATAATACACTCCAAAACAAACAAGAATATTGAACACGTTTGACATTACATCAACCAAAAGTCGACGCACTTCAAACAAAGAAAGATACCCTCTGCGTAATGAGATGTCATGTAAAACCGGTACAACTGGAGTATGCGGTTACCTATAAAAAGACAAAATATTCTGTGATATGAAATAGTGAAAAACACGCATACACACACAAAAATATATAAATAAATAAGAGTTGTTCTCAGCATACAAACGCATACAAAATTGTTTAGGAGAAATAGGCACTTCACCGACAGACACCTCAAAACCATAAACACAAATATATGGGTAAGAAAAAGCAGGCATACGACAAAAAAATCAAGTATCTATCTATCTATCTATCTATCTATCTATCTATCTATCTATCTATCTATCTATCTATCTATCTATTTCACGTGCGTTAAACTAATACATCTGTTTGTTGACTACACCATCTGTCTTTGTCTTCCGTTTTTTTTTTGTGAAACGGCAGGAACACAAAAAGAAGTTAAATAATTAAAGAAAGCAATAAAACCGATTCCAATAGAGAAAATCATTACAGAATGGGAACTGAACTTCATCAATATACCATTCGGTACAGATTAAAATAAATTACATTGTGTCTAGCATCAGAGCAATACTTGACTTCAAGGAATTAAAAGGGAAGATTGAGGTACTGGTATTCACGATTCAGAAACAGCGTGCCCCAACTGGTTATTACCAGAATGCAACATGTGCGGAAGGTTTTTGAGAATATCGCTCCGGACACAAATTATATCAAAGGAAATGCAAATAAATGTAAGTCTGCTTGCGTTTCAAAAGTATAGCAGGCCATCCAAAGGCTATGTGCATTGACCCTTCCTTCAAAACTCAACACTCAGTCCAGAATTCGTTCCGCATCATTGCAAGATGATGGTGTGTTACTCCTGGTAATTGGCGCAATCTGACTTTTTCTCAACACGTAATGGCATAGAGGAAGGGGCAATCGTTTCGGCCATCCTCGGCACTGAAGTAAGATTTTCTAATAAAAGTAAATTCTCAATCATGACCAGTATTGCTGGCTCCATCAGTCTCCTTCAATCTCTGTTCTCTGCTGTCTTTCTAGCATCTCAAATGGCGCGTTTGAAATATTTTGAAATATTTTAACCTGTGAGCTTTTTGCCGTGCCTTATCAGTCATATCACTTTTCATTCTACTCCTCGATGAAATATAGTACCATGGTTTTGCGGTATTTGTATGACAACACGACATGCTTATCCATGCAAACTCTGTCAGATTACATGTCATGCTTTTTTACTCTTATCATCGCAATGTTTACAATGTGCTCTACTGCTCTGCCTAAGTGACAACAAGTTCGCCAAATGTCAATATTAATGCGTATGTTCCAGGCTGTCATTCTTGTCTTGTCTTCCACTTTCATTATATTACTACACAAGCAAGTGGAGCCATGTACAGCGAACAGATACAGGCTGTCACTTCATCTTATCTTCGATCTTGAAAACCATACATGTAGTGTCATATGCCTTTTTCTGACGATTGAGAACCACAACATTCACTATATCGGCCATGTTTTCTTTCAACAATTATTTATACTAAAAGCCCTTTTGTATTTTGGTAGTCAAACATATATGTTTTCCCCTTACTTTTTTTTCATCAATTGTAAGTGGAGGTGGCATAAAATTTTGTGACACATCTGTCTCACATTTTTTTTTTCAGAAATTTGACGCATATTTAGTATTATTTTCTCTCAGGTAACATTGGTAAAAGAATTACTGCTTTTGTTGCCTGTAAATCTTTGTTTCATTGTTATTTACCGTTTTTGAAATTGTAATTTGTTGTGGACTGTGCAAATTTCTGAATTTGCTTGTTTATGAGTGGACATATTTTTTCATTATGTTTATCAAATTTGTTACCTCGGTTTTGTACAAAAGTAAAAAAAAAACCAAGATGCCAGACGAAGTGTTGCTAGACAAGATAATAATAATAATAATAATAATAATAATAATAATAATAATAATAATAATAATAATAATAATAAGATTTGCTTGTCAGTTGTTTGACCTTAACTAGTTGAGCATGTCCCTTAGTGGCTGACGATATGTGCATCTCAGATCACGAGCGGAAGTAGTGGCGGAGCATAAATAGCCATGTGATGAAAGGAATTGTTTGGGGTTTGAATAATTCACCTCTGTAAACATGGGTGTTTCGTTCAACACCCTCAAACAACTCTTATTCAGGGACCTTTTGAGTGGTATGGGCTACTTGACCTGAAGAAAATTCTAATTGGGCCCTACCTGCAAGGTCATGCGCTGTTTATCTTGATACGAGATCCCTATGTCGCGCACATGTGGTTGTGATGCCTGTGCCTGGTGTACCCTTATCAGACGGGTAGTGATGATGGGTATAATGGGCTTCGTATATTTTACCCCAGCGTCACTTTGATGGCATGCTCTGCTCTCTCACTCAATAATGATAATGATAATGATGATGGTGATGACGACAACAACGCCGCCGACGACGACGACGATGATAACTGATGACGAGGATTATGAGGATGATAATGATGATGATGATGATGAGGAGGAGGAGGAGGAGGAAGTGGAGGAGTAGGATAGTGATGATGATGACAAAGACGACGGCACGACAATGATTCTCTATCACAGCCTGTGGTTGATGTTCATACCAAAGAAATAGAAAAAAAAAATTGAAAAATATCAGGACCCAATCAGAGAACTGAAGAGAGTGTGGGAGATTAAAGCAACAATTATTCTTGTAGTAATTGGTGCACGTGACACAACAGCCAAAATACTATTTGAACTATATTCCAATTGAGACTTGCACCGTCAACCTGTAGAGAAGTACCATTCTGTTGTCAGTAAGAATCCAAAGAAAGATTGTTGAGATTTGTGGAGACTTGTCGTCACCAAACCTCGAGATAGTTAGATACACAGTAACACAGTAACGGTTCTCTTCATATAACTTTCACCAAATTTTTGCTGTTTGAAAACAAATCCGTTTAGTGCTTTATGAACCTCGCTTTCATTACAAATAACTATGAATATGCAGATTAACGACAAGAAATCTAATAATAATCTTAATAGACTTTTCCATGACATATCGACATATCATTATCAAATATCTATGATCTACCAAAGTGAATTGAAAAGACGTAAGACGTATACTAGGCTTGTTCTTACATTGTAGCGAAATACAGTGTTTAAGGATTGTGGCGATCATTCTGTTTTTAATTGGTACAACTTGACTCGTACTCAACTATTTTTAAGAGACATCGATCGATTATCTGTAATGAGAGACAAAATAAAATCATATTCCAGAAAATAACAATTATATGATCTTAAAGGACACTCTCATACAGTATTTGCCAACATTTCACACATTTAGGAATATGCTTCAGTCTCTTAAGTCTCACTTTAACTAACGTAATTGTTGATGTGTTTTGGGACCATGAGTAAAAATGAAGGGTGAGATATAAAAATGTAGAAGAAAAACAAAATAGAGATTGGTACTTGGATGTTGGATGATTCCCACAATAATTAACAACCAAGTATTAAAGATTATAATGTGTAGAAAGAGACCCTGTGAGACCTCTGACAGCAGGCTGCTGTCCGCTCTCACAGAATCTACCGCAGCAAACACGATCGAGCGCTCTGAGAAGTAAAACAATAATAGTAAATTTAAGAAGAAGTAAAATAGATGTGTTAATAAGCAATTTAAATGGAAGGAAAAATACAGAAAAAAATTGATAACTTGAGAGGTGAAATGTCAGTAGTTGAAGCGGAAACCAGAGATGTAGATGTAAAGACTAGAAAAGCATGCACGTTTAAAAGAAGTGAGAGATCACAGATGATGTGAATCTATTGAACACCAAAGAGACTCTAAAACAACGGATCCTGGTCAAGGCACTTTGAGTAAGACGATACGACAAGGGAAGCAAATATTACAAAGAACACAAACCTTAGAAGCTGATGTAAAGAAATTTTACCGGGAGATAGGGAAACACCCAATTGAGATCAAGGAACCACCTAACATGAACGTGGTTTAACAATTCTGGGAATATATATATGAAACAGTCAGAAAAAATGCAATAAAGAAGCTGAATGGATTAATAGAGAAATAATCAGATTGAGAGATGTAAACCATCAGGAATGGCAAGAAATAGAGCTGCGTGAGTTAAGGCAGGCACTTAGAAAAGCATGTAATTGTTAATCCCCTAAATAGACTAAATCCCTAATTTTTGGCTAAAGGCACTTACAGGGATACATAAAGAACTTGCTAATGAGATTACGTCTATAATACAAGACCAGAACGAACCCAGGGACTGGTTGACAGAAGGCACATCATTTATCTTCTGCACTATCTGCTTGCGGGAGGGGTACGCATTAACACGGGCTAATTGCCTCTATATTATGAATCTATGGTATTGGATATATCTCATGTTAGTTTTGTCAGCTAACATGAGGTATGTTAGCTGGCTTAAGGTACGTATTGCCGTAAGGAATGTTTGAAGTAGGCATTATTTTTTGAATTTTCCATCTCCTAGACTAATTGCTTTCGCTGTAATTAAGGAACTCAATCTACTCCCGTAAAAAATCTATTCAATCCATAAATGGGACCCTGACAAATACTACCACTCAGAGTCAGAACGGACCTGGGATTAATGGTAAGTAAGGAGTGATCCCATGTTCTCTACAACCCCAATACTTCCATATAACTAATTTCGTACGAGCAGACACAAAAAAGTGGAATACAACTCTCTTCTTAAACCAGTACAAAGGAGTTATACAGTCAGATAACTTAAAATTAATAGCACAATATTATAATATGACTTTCTCTCTCTCTTCTCCTCTTTAGCTTTGCTCCCTTTCCAATATCGAGTGAGCTCAACAAAAACAAGATTCCAGTATGAGAGGAACAGCAACAACAAGGTCATTAACCATTTGTTTATGTGGACGGCCTCAAATTGTACTCTTAAAACGACCAGGAATTAGAAGGACTTCAAGCAAATGTGAAGCAATATAGCTATAACATTGGCATGGAACTTGGCTTTGACAAGTGAGACAAAGCAAAGTTTAGCTGCACCGGGGTACAATACAGTTATAACATCTTTAATTGAAACTTATCTGATTTTCTAGCAGAATCATTAGCACAACAGGCAAAATACTTAGAGGCACTTCGACCATCTTTACGTTTTGACTTCAAATTCCGCTGCGGCTGACTTTTCCTTTCATCCAATTACAGTCGATAAAATAAGTAGCAGTTGAGTACTAGAGTGAATGTAATCGACCAGCATCTTTCCCTAAAAGATTTCAGGCATTTTACCTATTGTAGTAAGGACCGTCTGTACGAAGGATTATTTACCTAAATTCAGTGGAAAACATCCACTGGTTTTCAAAAATAGAAATATTAATATTTCTGAGTCTCTCTAAAGGAGACTACGGCAGCGGTACTGGATATTAATAGTTATTGAAAATCAGTGGATGTATTCCACTGGATTTAGGTAAATAATTCTTCGTACAGTGCGTTCGGCTGCTCTACATTGATAAGGGGCAATAACCCGAAACTAGTCTGTAGATGCCAGACCAGCAAGGAGAAGCGGCTAACCTCCCCTGTTCGAAGGTTATAATGGACACAGATTCGTGTGTCACATAGCTAGCTAGAGGCGATGGCCTCTTGGAGCTAAGCAACGGAAGCATTCGTCCTATTTTTTGAAGTGCCATGTTGGCTTAGCGATAAATATTAATATTACTAAAACAATTTAACCAGAAAAGTTTCCGAGTTGACATACAGGGTATGATGGGTAAATTGTCACCATTTTATATTTTTAATTTTGCGCATATGCATTGTTTGTTTTTGATTTTGTCGACTACGCAGTATAGCAGGGTTAGTTGGGTACCGTCTGTGAAAGAAAAACAGCGCCATGATGTAATTCACTCTGCCAGATATTGGGGAACGACTTGCTGACCTGCTTGGCATTCGTGTCAGAAGTGATAAAAATCGCGCCGGAAGTGACAAAATCGCACCGGACATGATAAAAACCACGCCTAGAATGATAAAACTCAAACATCTAGTCAACATCGTGGTGTTTGAAGTGATCACCAATGATGGCGACGTTATATTTCCATTCATCTTCCCACATGGCCTCACACTCAACACGGAGACCTACATCAAGTACCCGGAGGAGGTAGTTCTGCCCTGGGTGAAGAGGGAGTATGTTGGAAGAACTTACGTCCGGCGACAGGACTTTGCACCTTGCCACACAAGCAGGAAAACCGAGTCATGACTGTCAGACAATTCCTGCTACCACATCACCCCTAACATCTGGCCACTTAGCTCTCCAAACTGTAACTCCTTTGATTATTGTGTGTGGGGTGCAGTTGAGCGAGAGATCATTAAAATTTCTTGTAACACCAGATGAACTGAAGGCAAGGATTATGGCAGCATTCAGCAACTTAAACAAAGAGACTGTCCAGAAGAGTTGCAGAAGATTCCGAAGTCGTCTGGAGGCCGTGGTTAAAGTCAATGGCGATTTTATTGAATAAATTTACTCTAGAATTTCAAGATATTTTTATGTAATTTTGGTAAATATATCTGTTAATATGAGAGGCTAATTTTATTTTCATTTTTGTGTAATTTAGATGACCGTTTATTCATCGCACCCTATATATCACAAAGACAAAAATTTACGAAGTATGTGGACGATCTTTGTTGGATCTGTCTTTTGTATTTCGTAGAGGCTAAGTTTAACGGATATGCTTTCTAAAAACTTTTGAACTTCTTTCTTTATGACACCTAAGAGGGGTGCTGAGAAATTCCTGGCCTTAAAGGTATCGCGAAAGGCCTGGCTGAATGACCAACCTTCCGAGTTCTTTTATGACAACAACAACAACAGTAACAACAACAACAATGATGTTAACAATAAATGAAAGCTGAAAGCTAGGTTTCGTTTTGCATATCATAACGCAGGTCATTCACTACGAATTTCTAAATGCAAACACTTCTTGGATTGCATCAATTCAATTTGTGTTAGTAGACAGATTTTCTAATTCCTAACATGAAAAAGTTTAAAATAAAAATAGAAGGAAAATACTAGATGAACTTCGTACATGCAAAATCAATATTCTTCTGAATCCAGTACACACACTATAGAGCTATCATACACACACTCACACACTAACACACTCACACACACACACACACACGCACACACACATGCACCTACATCACGGGGTTACATACATATACGCATACAATTATGCGTACGTATTTGCACACACTCTCACACACACGTCTGTATGCATATACACGTGTGCGTTACATGCTCATATGCATAAAATTATGTGCATTTAATTATACACAATATAGTTAACATACACACACACTCACACATACACACAA
>NC_142930.1:112345098-112352598 GCF_046866305.1 Octopus bimaculoides | reverse complement strand
ACCAATGCCTGCGCCTATATAAACCATATGAATACCTGCCTTCAACAACAAATTCAGTTTGAAATTTTAATTATCTGAGCCCAAAACCTGTTTTAAAACGTTTGTAAAATGCTCTGCATTAAATAAATATCCCCTATTCAGAACAGCATTTTATCATAGTCCTGATAGGTTCTTGCATCTAACCGCTAGCTCAGTAGATTTTAAGGTTACGATAAAACATCATTTCTCTTCCAGTATCGACATATACGCAAGTGTCCCTCTTTAAACATTTTCTACATCCCGAGAAAGGTGTCGGCAAATCATTTTAGGCATTGAAACTGCTGCGGGTGTGTATTAGTCGTTGCATGCTTTTGAGTGAAAAAAATAATGTATATTCTTTTCTACTCTAGGCACAAGGCCTGAAATTTTGGGGGAGGGGTGGCAGTCGATTAGATCGACCCCAGTACACAACTGGTACTTAATTTGTCGACCCTGAAAGGATGAAAGGCAAAGTCGACTTCGGCGGAATTTGAACTCAGAACGTAAAGACAGACAAAATACCGTTAGGCATTTCGCCCGGCGTACTAACGTTTCTGCCAGCTCGCTATTCCAAAAGTGCTCATTCTCAGAAAACTTGCGTGTGACGTGATGTCTTTATTTATATCACGAATGCGTAAATTTGCTTCTAAGTCTGTACTCATGATATTTTGGGAGAGAGAGAGGGAGAGGAATCTAAAAGCAATTGTCTTTTCCTCTATTTATGCGTATTATTATTTTATGAGCAATATTATTTACTATCTGCTGATGTATACCTGTACCACCTCCATTATATTGAAGTGTAAGCATATCAGCGCTCTTACAACTAAAGTAAATGTTGCTTTCTTTATATATTTTCACAGCTTTCTTATTTGCTATTATAGTTATTTTGCATGTTGTTTCTGATATCAGCCATTTTGCCGTTTTCATTTTTGTTGTTGCGAAGTTCTATCAGAGCGCTTACAGTCTTATCGCTTTTCTTAAAATGTTATTGTTGTCTATCTAACTGTCGTTGTCAGTATTACTGTTTTAATGTTGGAATTATTGCTGCTATTAGGGCAATTATTCCCAATACATATTTGATGCTTGTTATATTTATATTTATTTATCTATCTATTTATTAGTCATTTATTTATTTGCTTTTACTCCTGTAACGAAAGAGAAAGCTGGTAACTGTTATTACAAGAAACATCTTCAATCATAACAACTGTATCCATGCTAAGAGTGTTTCTGATTTCACGCTAGAAAGAAATAGCAAATAGCAAAATATCTTACCGCAAATGGAGAACGTATATAACAATTTCTCTCTATTTCGCTTTCTTGAGATAATAAACATAGAAAATAAATACAAAATAAAAATAATAAATTATCGTTAAAGGAAGCAAATATTACAAAAGTGCAGAAGCTGTCTCAGGAGATGTTTATCTGCAGAAAACCCAGCAACAACAACAACAATAATAATAATAGTGATTTATCGCATAACCACAAGACCAGAAAATTACTGGAATCGTTATACGACTACTGTACTTGAATTTTGCTCTATTTCATCTCACTCCGAAGGATGAAACACTAAAGTTACCTGAATGGGATGTAAATGTATTTCTTTTTCTTATTTTTTTAAAAATTCAACTTGTTTTTTATTATTTTTATTAATTGTAATGGCTTGTTTTAAGAAAGATGTAGATAATAGTATTCATAATATAAATAATATCAAACAGGTGAAAGAATGAGTTTACGCGAAGGAGAGCAGTTGTTAACATACAAAATAACATCGCACGAACTACAATTCTGCATGAATATCAGGAACACGGTGGTGCATTCTGAAGTGTAACAGAATATCGGATGAAAGATGATGTTGATGATGATGATGATGATGATGATGATGATGATGATGATGATGATGATGATAATGATGATGATGGTGATGATGATGGTGATGATGATGATGGTGATGATGATGGTGATGATGATGATGATGATGATGATGATGATGATGATGATGATGATGATGATAATGATGATGATGATGATGATGATGATGATGATGGTGATGATGATGATGGTGATGATGATGATGATGATGATGATGATGATATTCATTATCATACATTAATAGTTATAATTATAATAATAGTTTCAAAATTTTGTTACATGGGTAAAGGTCAAGTTGATTACATTGGCACCGGTACTTGACTTTATTTTATCGATGCCAAAAGAGATGAAAAGCAAAAATTGAACTCGGTGTCATTTCAACTCAGAACGTAAAGAACTGGAAGAAAAGTCATGAAACATTTTGTCCGACACGCAAATGATCCTGTTAGCTAACAACAACAACAACAACAACAACAATAATATTAATGATAATATTAATAATAGTAATAATAATGATAATAATAATAATAATAATAATAATAATAATAATAATAATAATAATAATAATAATAATAATAATAATAATAAAAAAAAATAATAATCAATATTTTTTTTTAACGCCGAGGCCGTGTTGAGAACTGCTTTTTGGTAACCATGGATGTTTCCTCCTTATATCCTAATATTGACCACAATGAAGGGGTAGAAGCATGCATGGATGCCTTTGAGAAGCGGTCAAATAAAAGTGTTCCAACAAATTTGCTCTGTAGATTATTGAGGTTTGTGTTAGAAAGTAACACAATGCAGTTTAGACAAAGATTCTACCACCAGACGAAGGGTTGCGCCATGGGTACCCCCATAGCAGTTAATTTCGCTAATGTCTTTATGACAAATTTTGAGACAAAGTTACTGAAGACATTCAAATCCCTTCATGGTCATGAACCAATACTCTGGTTACGGTTCATTGACGACGTATTTTTTGTCTGGGAAGGATCACAGGATAGTTTAATGGACTTCTTGCATTTCTGTGATTGTTTTGCTAGAAACTATGGCTTTAAGTCCAATATAAAATTTACGTCTAGTTTTTCAAAAACTAGCGTTGAATTTTTGGACACGAAAGTCAAGTTTTCTGGAGGCAGAATAATGACAGAGTTATTTTGCAAGCCAACGTCATCCCACATATATCTCCACCGCCGCTCAGATCATCCACATCATCTTATTCGGTCAAATCCGAAATCCCAATTTTTGAGGATAAAACGGATTTGCACTGACATAGGGGATTACTGGAAACAGGCAAATGCTTTTGTATGTCATTATGTTAAACGAGGTTACAGTGAATCACGTTTAAAGGAAATAGCAAGTGAAATAGCTAAGATTAGCAAAGATAGTAAAACCTACATGCCTAATCTTAGCAAGCAAAATACAACAGATTACAGAATTCCTTTAGTGATTAACTGGCACCGACGTTTCGCTGGCATTTCAAAAGTGTTGCATGAAAGTTACCAACATGTGGTGAAAAAATATCCCAGTTTCAAACAAACATTTCCTCAGCCGCCCATTGTAGCCTTTCGACGGAATAAGAACATAAAAGAATTATTGACCTCTATATCTGACTCCAAGAAAACGAACTTTGGAGTATCTACACGCTGTACCTTAAAGAACAGCCGCAAGAGAGGTAAGCCCTGTTCATTGTGCAACAACATGATTGAAGTGAATACCATCAAAAATCATAATAGGAATGTTATGATTTATACAGAAGGGGGAACCTGCAAAGATTCCCATTTAGTGTACGGTGCAGAATGCACGAAACATAACTTGATTTATGTTGGTTGTACAACGGAACAATTAAACAAAAGGTTTAATGGGCACAGATTCGACGTCAGGCACAAGAACAGTAGTTCAACAGAACTTGCTGAACATTTCGTTTCAAGCGGCTGCAATTTTGAAGAAGATTTGAAAGTGCACATTCTCAAAAAATATCCTGAATGTACCCCACTTTCACTTCTCAGAATGTATGAGGAGAAATATGTTTGCGGGTTATTGACATCACGCCCTGGAGGAATGAATAAGATGACAGGAGAATATCATCAAATTTATACAAAACTGTTTGATTGAATATTCTTCATTCTCTCTTTTTATTTTATTTTTCTGTCGTCTTCCTTTTTCTTTCTTTCTTTCTGCTTATTAAAAAACTGACAAAAGCTGATGATGTCATTCTATCAACGTATGGACGCTGATTACTCACGTTCATAGTCTACGTTTGGTTTCTGAAATTTTGAATTTTCAATCACCTTTTGGTTTGAACTTGAGAAAGACAGACGTTCTGTCGAAATGTTGTTAAAAAAATAAAACATCTAAAATCGCGCTCTTCGTTTTGACTATTTACCTTCGTGAAGAGTTACGTCAATCCTTTTTTTAAATATAATAATAATAATAATAATAACAATAATAATAATAATAATAATAATAATAATAATAATAATAATAATAATAATAATAATAATAATAACAGTACCAGGCAGTTGCTCTCATGACTTCTGATCTTAATTGATTGGAAGTGTTATCATGTACATTGTGTCTTGGTATAAAAGATGGGAAACAGCAAATATTCTGCTTAATACGACAGATTTGCTTGTCAGTAGTTTGACCATAACCAGTTGAGCAGTTCCTTAGTGGCTGACGATATGTGCATCTCTGATCATGAGCAGAAGTAGTGGGGGAGCATCACAGCTATGTGTTGAGAGGAATTTATTTGGAGCTTGGATATTTTACCTTTGGAAACATGGGTGTTTCATTCAACATCCTTAAACAAGCCTTATTTAGGGAACTTTTGAGTGGGATGGGGCTACTCAACCTGAAAAATTCTAACTAGAGGCCGCCTACAAGGCCGTTCATTCTTTATCTTGATATGAGATCACCATGTCGTACACATATGGCTGTGATGCACATGCCTGATGTACTCTTATCAGATGTGTAGTTATGATGGGTATAATGGGCTTCGTATATTTTACCCCAGTGTCACTTTGATGGCATGCACAGCTCTCTCACTCAATAATAATAATAATAATAATAATAATAATAATAATAATAATAATAATAATGATAATAATAACAACAACAATAATAATAATAGCGTGTAATGACAATAAAACTACTGTATAATAAAGCAAGAAGAAGAAGAACAACAACAACAACAACAATATTAATAACAATAGTAATTTTTTCCAGATGCTTCAGGTGGAATAAATTTATCCTGAGATTCTTGGGAAGAAAACATTTTTCTGAAAGAATTAGAGATTATATAGACACCAAGGAAATACCCATAATGCTGACATTCAAAACGTAATGAATGCCCGCAAATTCAGCACTTAACTAAGATTATATGTGTAGAAGTACAATTAGAATTTAATGCAAGATTACACCAAGAGCGCAGAATATAATATGATTACATCAACAGCTACACCAATACGTACGCACTACTTAAGAAAATATCATTTAAAGTATGACCATGCGTACATATAGACAAACAGAAATATATACATGCATATATACATGCACATACATACATATACACATACATATATAGACACACACACACACACACACACACACACACACACACATATATATATGTATATATATGTATATATATATATATATATGTATGTATATATATATATATAGATGTTCATACTCATGGAGACAGACTGGATGTAATTATATAGTAAATTACATAGCTATAGAGATACCTGAGGCAATAAATAAAAGGGATGCTGATAATGCACACGTAAATTGCACACTATAAAAATATAGGTCACTAACGATCGTGGTGGTGAGGATGGGGATGACCAGGAGGATGGGGGAGATTGTTGATGAAGATGATGATTGGTGATGATTGGTGATGATTGGTGATGATTGGTGATGATTTGATTGATGATGATGATGATGATGATGATGATGATGATTGTTGATGATTTGATTGTGATGATGATGATGATGATGATGATGATGATGATGATGATGATGATGATTGGTGATGATTTGATTGTGATGATGATGATGATGATGATGATGATGACGATGATGATGATGAAGAAGATTATGGCGATGACGACGATGATGATGAAGACGAAGAAGACGAAGAAGACGAAGAAGACGAAGAAGTAGACAACGACGATGAGGACGTTGGTCCCGACTGCAACAGTAAAACAACAGCTAAACAGCGTTTGTAAGAGGGTGGGTTAGTCAATCTCATTGTCACCGGTACTCGACTGCTATTCTATTCTATCAAACCAGAAGGTATGTAAGATAAAGGAGACCTCGGTAGGATTTGAAAACATTTTTGCCGATGCTTTAATCTCTATAATAATAATAATTATCATTATTTTGGTTTTAGACATAATGACTCCAATTTTCTGTCATCTGCCAAAATCTGGTACTCTTCTCTCATCTATTTGAAAATCAGCAAGGAGTATGATTATTTCTCTTTTAGGATAAGCATCGGATTAATTTGTGTACAACTCTATATTAGTTGCCATCTTCGAGTTATATTATGCCATCTTCGAGTTATATTATGCTATATCCTTGAAGTTATTTTAACGCTTAATGCCATTGAGTAGAGTGAGTTTCTTAACTGTCAATAGAAAATAGTTAAATTTCATTTTACTGTAAATGAATTCACACACGTAATATTGGGTCATCCCATAAATAATGCGGTATTTCCAATTGCATGAAGTAAAAGTTGGAGAGTGACGGGATGAACTACCTGCATCAACTTGCTATAAAAGCAGGTAGTAATTTTACCTTCTCCTCATTCTTAGTGCAGATTTTGAAGAGGGCAGTTCGATTTTAACTGTTATTTTGTAAAGCTATAATGGATGTGTCAAAAGAGTATATTCGGCATAAATATGCTTTATGAGTTCAATAATGGCAACGGCGCAGCAGAAGATGCGAGGAACAAAATCTCATCGTAACTGTTGAGGAACTAGCAGAGAAGCTTGGATTTGCTCATTCCACCAGTCATTCATGTCAACGCTAGATGAAAAAAGACCATCTTTGGTTTCAAGACGAAAAGTATTCTTCCATTAGGATAATGCTTGGCCACATACAGCGAGGATGACATTCCAAAGGTTGGAGCAGTTTGAATGGGGAACCATGCCCCACCCTCCATATTCACCGACACTTCCCTATCTGGCTATCATTTATTCCGCAGTTTTCAAAATCATTTAGACGGAAAAAATATGAATTCTGTACACGAAGTCAGAACAGTACTGGAGGAGTATTTATCATTACGGACAAGTGAATTTTGGAAGAGAGGCCTTGGAAGTGTACCAGGTACATTGAAGAGCATTGTAAAAAATGAAGGAGAGTATATTCTCAATGTTGAAAAATAAAATAAGTATAATATAACCGCATTATTTACAGGATTACATTACATGCGCAATCATACACACGTACTCACACACACACACTCTCTCTCTCACACACACACACACACACACACACACACACACACACACACACACACACACACACAAGTGTGTATATGTGAGGGTGAGTTTAGTGACTTTTACGTTACAACAAACCTTACAAAGACGTTGTATCGGAACAGGGAAG
>NC_142930.1:112322598-112340098 GCF_046866305.1 Octopus bimaculoides | reverse complement strand
TATATATGTGTGTGTGTGTGTGTGTGTGTGTGTGTGTGTGTGTGTGTGTGTGTGTGTGTGTGTGTGTGTGTGTGTGTCTGTGTCTGTGTATTTACATACAAAAATAAATACACACATTCATGCATATGCATGTATATGTATGTATATATATATGTATGCATATGTATATGTATATATATGTATATATATATATATATGTACATATATATATATGTGTGTGTATGTGTGTGTGCCTCTGCATATATATATGCATTTATATATGAGGAGCACTCCGTCGATCAACATAACAGTTTGGTCGTGAAATTAACGTGCAAGTGGCTTAAGGAAATTCAGCTACACACATAGTGTGACAAGCCCGGCCCTTTGAAATACAGATACTTCTCATATTTGCCTGCTGAGTGGACTGGAGCAACGTGAAATAAAATGTCTTGCTCAAGGACGCAACGCGTCGCTGGGAATTGAACTCACGACCTTACGATCGTGAGCCGAATGCCCTAGCCACGCGCCTTTATGCATATATATATATATATATATATATATATATATATATATATATATATATATATATATGTGTGTGTGTGTGTGTGTGTGTGCGTGTGTATATATAGGCGTGGGAGTGACTGTGGGGTAAGTAGCTTGCTTACCAACCACATGGTTCCGGGTTCAGTCCCACTACGTGGCACCTTGGGCAAGTGTCTTCTACTATAGCCTCGGGCCGACCGAAGCCTTGTGAGTGGATTTGGTAGACGGAAACATTTTATGGCTTTTCCTGCATCACTATCACTTTCGTGTATCAAGTACTTGGTTGATATTTCCTGTTCCAGGATTGCAAAGTGGGAGGTAGTAATCTGGCTATTGGTTCATGATAAACTGCTTTGATGATCGATGTTACATATCCATGCATAGTCTTCTGCTCATATAGGCTCATCCTTTCATCTGATTACACGTTGCAGCAGAGTCGTGCGACTTCTTCGGGCATGTATTCTAAGTTATAAGTCAAAAAGTGTTGCTCAAGGAGCTGCCTTCCAAGTCTTACGATGTTATCAACCTCATGTATGCAAACTTGGTGAAGGGGTACACTTCAACACTTAGTGGTTAAAAGATGTTGCCGAGGGGATATAATGCGACATTCAAAGGCATTTTGGGCCGATGTTAAACCTCAACCGCCCTGTTTTCGTTTTAGTTAGGAGCGGTCTACGTCACTGTTTCTATGGAAACTATGTGTGCTCTTAGTATTTTTCAGGTTTTCGCATCAATGGATTGGATCTCATCAAGCGTCCAATCAAGGAGCCCAGATTTTGGTATAAGTACTGGCACTGCAAACAAATTGTGGGTCACAGTTTTATTGAATGCAGAGAGTTCTCAGGTTCAAATTTTCTTTATTCGCTTGTAATATACTTTAGTGTCACGTGTTTTGTTACAGGTGCCATTGTACGATATATTTTCATCCACCCCTAGACACCTGTTACGTTCCTCGTCAGATACAGGAGAAACAGTCAAATCATTGATAGGGATGTTACTAGTCTGGTTTATTGTTTTCCCTCCTTTTCACGACCATATAAAAACATTAATCCTGACCAAACTCCAATCCTACATTCTTTGAGAATGCTGTAACTGAGTCAAGGCTCTTTTTCATCTCATGCATATTCTTTGCATAAAGTTTTAAGTCATCCACAAAGAAACGGTGTATGTATGTATGTATGTATGTATGTTTGTATGTATGTATGTATGTACGTACATATATATACGCTTATGAAATTTTTTTCTAAAATTCCTGATTTGAAATCGTGTATTGAAATAGGTTTATATTTCGAGATGGTGTTTCTCTTTTTATTTTCATGTATTTATTTGGCAGAAAAAAAAAATGACCATCTCGAAATATAACTATATATATATATATATATATATATATATATATATATATATATATATATATATATATATATATATATATATATATATATATAATATTTATATGAACGCGTGTGTATGATTTCAATCTTTGTAGGTGCGCAGGCATATACGAGGGTAGGGTGGCTGAGAAGTTACTGGCTTTAAGGTTGTCGCGAAAGGTCTGGTTGGAGGTTTAACCTTCCGAATTCTTTTATGCGGCTTAGAAAAAACTAAAGGACGTGAATCTCTGAGGTGACCGGTAATAAAGTCACAATTTTGGCTAGGAAAAAATTCACAGGTACAAAAGTCACAATTAATTTATGGGATCCGAACAAAAATCCACTAGAAAAAAAAAACACTCAGATAAACCCCACTCCTGGACAAAACCCCCGTGACTTTTTTTTACCTATTACTTTATTACAGTGCCTTTTTTTCCTGTGACATTTTTTACCAGGATTCGAATCTGAGAGGGAAATATGTTGAAAAAAAACATAATCAACTGATCCTCCTGTATTTCTTTTTACCCAAAGCTAGGAACTTTCAACACACCTTCGTATACCTCTACTATAGTAATGCCTAACTATAGCAATCTAGTGTGTGTGTGTGTGTGAGTGTTTCAGTGTCTATTCCCCATATTTACCTGTATTTTAATCATCATATGTAAAAATTAGACAAAAAGTTTCTGACCCCGCCAAGCAGACGATAAACTGTTTTTACATCAAACTTTTATAAATTTTTACTAATTTTTGATTGGATGAGATTCATCATGGAAACCGGTAATATTCTATATTTTCTCTGTATAATTTTAAATTCATTTCATTAAATTCTTTCTAAATTGAAATGTCTCAGATTTACTTCTCTGCTATTTCTACCGACATCTGCTAATTATATATATATATTCTCGACCCTTTTGATCGGAATTTTAGTTTTGTTTTCTCTTTTGCCCCTTTTTCTTTTTCATTTTCGAAAATAAAAAAAAAGCTCTACATTTGAATTTGTCCCCTCTGTGTTCAGCCCTGTGTGGCCAACAAAGAAAGTTATCTATCTGCCTGTGTCTATCTATCCATCCATCCATCTATCTATCTATCTATCTATCTATCTATCTATCTATCTATCTATCTATCTATCTATCTATATATATATATATGTGTGTGTGTGTAGCTTCCTGTCTGCATGACAATTTGTTTGTTCTTCTGTCCATCTAGCTATTTATCTATTAATGTATTTATTTTTTGTATTGAAATTGATATACATGCAGCATTTCGAATATGTGCATCTTTAGCACTTAGGTGTGATGCACCCAAAGCTGCATACTTTTACAGTAGAACTTGACGGAGGATAACTAAAAAGATGCAGAACGGAAAAAAAACAAACAGCAAAATCTGTTGCAAAAACTGAAAGAAAAGTGAACACAACAAAGAAATAAGGAAGTACAAAAAAACAAAAACCCTCAATACCAATGACATACAACAGCACAATGCTTACAAAAACATATGAATAACTACATATCAGTTACGCTGAGCTGGTTTTGAGATCAGCCATGTGTAAATTCTAAAAGAACTCAAACGATTTACGTCTTCCTACATTTTGTTACTTTTCTTTTATTTGGTTTTAGCTTCTTCATATATATATTTTTTTATATAATTCAGTAGTGATATATATATATATATATATATATATATATATATATATATATATATATATATATATATATATATATATATATATATATAACGTATACGCACGATCATCGTTTATATATATATATATATGTGTGTATGAGCATGTGTAAACAGTGTTTTTGCGTGTGTGTGTGTGTGTGATTTCCATTTTCATTGTTGGTTCCTTTCTTTCTTTCTCTCTCTTGTTTCTTTTTTCTTTTCTTCTTTCTTTTTTTATTTGATACCTCACACACATAATCATGCAAATAAATCGATCAATTTTTC
The DNA here is from genome assembly GCF_046866305.1 of Octopus bimaculoides. NCBI lineage: Eukaryota > Metazoa > Mollusca > Cephalopoda > Octopoda > Octopodidae > Octopus > Octopus bimaculoides. Next base: position 112,336,259 of record NC_142930.1, on the reverse strand, counting down.
ATAGATTGTTATTTAAACGTTGTGAATCTCCGTTGTATGTTTATCACCGGATGTTTTCTTAATGGATTCTTTGTGCTTTGCCGATATTACTGGAGTAAAAAAAATAAACAACAACCTGAAAAACGGATAAAAATTAAAAAAAAGAAAAGAACTATAAACCAAAGCAAAAGGCAAAAGAAAGAAAAAGATTTTTAAAAAATTGGAAGAAGAAATGGAAAAAAATATCACGACAGTAGCATCGATATAGGATTTCTTAGATTCACATCAAGATGGAAGGCTTTCGGCTGAATGACTGCATTTGTAGCTAGCTATCTGCTAATGGGTTTATCAACATCACGCGAACATCTGGTTGTCTGTCTTCTGCATTTCAGTATTTGAGAATCGTGAATGTTTGCGTGTCTGTGTGTCTCTGTATGTGAGTATGTGTGCGTAGGCGTCGGTGTATGCATGGAGATAATTATGTATGTATATCTGCATGGTTTTATGCAAGAAATGTTTATATATTCATACAGACATGCATACTGCTTTTTTTGTTAGTGATATGTATGTATGTATGTATGTATGTATGTATATCAATCAAGTGTGCACGTACGTATTTGTGAACGAATGTATGTATATATATATATATATATATATATATATATATATATATATGTGAATATGTATATATACACATATACCTTCATACATATATACATATTTATACATGTATATGTGTATATATTAGTATATAAACACATACAACCAGCACATATATACATCTACATCTACATATATACATATATACATATATGTATATATATATATATATATATATATATATATATATATATATATATATATATATATATATATATATACATATATATATATATATACATATATATATATATATATATATATATATATATATATATATATATATATATATATATATGCATGTGTGTGAATTTTACGCATACATGTATATAGATGGAGAGATAGAGGGAGAGATTGACAGAAAGATTAAGAAAGCAGCATATTCATACATACAAACACACACACACACACACACGCATGCATACACGTATGCGTTTATTCGTACCTGCCCGCACACTTTTTAATTTAATACGTTGGTTCATACGTCTGTGAATATCACTGAGATATGTAGGCATTTAAGTATATGATCTGGAATGCTAGCTGCTCTAGCAATGCATCCCTGCTTGTTCTTGTGTGTTTATTATATGCAAAAAGCAAAGGAAAAATATTTAAATATAACAGAGCATAAAAACACTTTTAAAATATTCATAATCTTTAGAAATGTCCTATTTTCATGTATCAATGCTTTGAAAAACTCAGAGTGGTGTACATCAACGATGCAAATGTTTATTGCGTAACTTTTTCTCTTATTAACTTTAATATTTAATATTTTAAACATACTATTTACACACGCAGACTTGTACATACACGTATATATGATATAGGCGTTCCTAGGTGTACAATATATGAAACGTATTACATTTGTATTTCGTTCTGCGCTTAAATTGTTTTATTCTATTTCTCTCATATACATTTAGACATGTATTTCCGCATTTAATATATATACATATATAAATAAACTGGCACACCGCCAGTTACGACGACGAGGGTTCCAGTTGATCCGAGCCGGCTCGTGAAAATAACGTGCAAGTGGCTGAGCACTCCACAGGCACGTGTACCCTTAACGTAGTTCTCAGGGAGAATCACCGTGACACGTTGCTCCAGTCGACAGCTGAGTGGACTGGAGCAACGTGAAGTAAAGTGTCTTGCTCAAGGACATAACACATCGCCGGCATTTGAACTGACGACCTTATGACCATGAGCCGAATCCCCTTACCACTAAGCCACGCGTTTTCATATATATATATATATATATATATATATATATATATATATATATATATATATATATATATATATATATATATATATATATATATATATATATATATATATATATATATATATATATATATATATATATATATATATATATATATATATATATATATATATATATATATATATATATATATATATATATATATATATATATATATATATATATATATATATATATATATATATATATATATATATATATATGAAAACGCGTGGCTTAGTGGTAAGGGGATTCGGCTCATGGTCATAAGGTCGTCAGTTCAAATGCCGGCGATGTGTTATATATATATGTGTTATATGTGTTATATATATATATATATATATATATATATATATATATATATATGTCTGTATATGTATTTATATATGTCTGTATATGTATTTATATATGTCTGTATATGTATTTATATATCGTATATCATATATACATGTACATATGTACATATATGTACCTCATCCTGAAAAATAACATGGTGTGCGGACAAGTGTCTCACCGTACCACCAAAAGAATGGGAACATTTTTTTCTAATGAATTACCAACATATATTCTCCCAGGTGAGGACGATTACCAATCAGCTCGCTTGGTTAATAGGACCTTCATTTAATGCAGAAAACCTCGAGCATTCGAATGTATTAACAAAATCTTCTGCCTGGGATGATACGTTTCCTTCGTCGCCTCTCATTCTAATTTTGCGTGTTTAAGGTGATTCTGTTCCAAATATATACTATGCTTTATTCCTTCATTTGTTTCCGTCATTTTACTGCGGCGATGCTGGAGCACCGCCTTTAGTCGAACAAATCGTGCCCCACCACCACCAGGACTTATTCTTTGTAATACAGCTCTATATTTAAGAGGTGAGGAATTACGTACATTATTTACATTATTTACATTTGACAGATATTTGTCCTCATCTTGTTTGTTGTTAACACAACGTTTCGACTGATATACCCTCCAGCCTTCATCATGTCTTGGGGAAATTTCGAACCTGATTTCTGATTCCTAAGGTATTTTTCAATTTAATTATTATTATTATTATTATTATTGTTCAGTAGTTTTATTTTTTACCGAGCGCAGCTCTGTGCGCCTTGGGTATGTGCTGTGGTTTGCTGTGGTGCTCTTATGTTTACTGTATTGAAAGTGTTTTGCGTAGAATGTGTGCAGTACCCAGTAGTGCAATTTTCTGTATGTTATATATATTTGTAAGTCCTGGTGTTTTTGTTATGTATTTGTCTGAATATTTTTTTATTATACCTAAGGCACCTACTATGATAGGAATTGTTTCTGTTATTATTATTATTATTATTATTATTATTATTATTATTATTATTATTATTATTATTATTATTATTATTATTACTGAGGTCACTGATTGGAATCGAACTCGGACAAATATCCGTCAAATGTAAATAATGTAAATAATTATTCTTCGTAAGCCTAGTACTTGTTGTATCGGTCACTTTTGCCGAACTGCTAAGTTACGGAGACATAAACACACCAACATCGGTTGTCAAGTGATGGTGTAGGGACAAACAGAGACACAAACACACATACATATACGATGGGCTTTGTTCAGTTTCCGTCTACCAAATCCACTCACAAGACTTTGGTCGGCCCGAAGCTATAGTAGAAAATATCATTTCAAGTTGCCACGCAGTGGGACTGAACTCGGAACCACGTGGTCGGGAAGCAGGCTTCTTACCACACAGCCCCACCTGCACCATGATTACATTCTTCTTGACGGTGTCCACGTATTGAAACTTATTCAAATGATTATCACCTTCCTCCAGAAGAGATTTCACAAAGTAACAGATGTATAAATTCAATTTGGAAAGAAGTATGGTGGCACATAGGCGCAAGTAATACTGTATGGGTAAGAAGTTCGGTTTGTAATTGCTTATTTACGGGTCCAGTCTCACTGCGTAGCTCTTAAAGTGTCTTCGAGAATAGCTCCGGTCCGACCAATGCTTCGGCACGGAATTTGTAGACGAAAGGCATTCGCCATGGTAGATCGCTAGCCACTAAAACTTTTTCTATTTTCTATTTTCTATTTTTCCACCCTGTTTATTTCTGTGTTCCTTTCTGTCGAAGAGCGTAGGCTCGAAACGTAAAAGACTTTCTCACTTCCCGAGCGTTAAAATAATACAGCTGTTTGTTGTTTACACACCTGTCTTCGTCCTTTTTTTTTGTAAATACACACACACACACTATATATATATATATATATATATATATATATATATATATATATATATATATATAGCATGTGTATGATTTTGTTTGTGTTTGTGTTTGTGTTTGACCCAACCATCGCCTGGCAACAGGTATTGGTCTGTTTATATAACGCAGAATTATTATGAGCGCTTCTGCTGAAATGCAATCAATAACTGGAGGTTTCCCATTTTTATGATTATGTAAAGCAACTCATCATTGGATGTAGGTGGATCATAATGAGAGAATGTTATTGGAATTAGGTGAATGAATTCTAAGAAGCAATCAATGATGGATAAGTAAAGTAGCTGATAGTTAGAATATTCCTTCCACCAGGGAAGGGTTTATCTATCTATCTACCTATCTCTCCACTACCTGCATACCTACCTCTCTACCTGCCCACCCACTGCCTGCCTGCCTACCTACCTACCTACCTACATACCTACCTACCTACCTACTTACCTATCTATCTAACTATCCATTCACACATGTGTACATGTCTAAAAACATGCAGATATCTGTATATCATAACATGCTCACATGCATAAACATATACGTTCATACATACACGCATATGTATACATTGATACGAATATTTATTGCTAACTACACACTAACACACACACACACACACACACACACACACACACACACACACACACACACACACGCACACACACAAATACACATGCATATATACATATATTTACATATTCAAGCCGGCATCCATATAGACACACGTAGATGTGAGGTTTTGTGAGTATATACAAACAACTATATATGTATATATATATATGTATATATATATATATATATCAATCGAAGTATACATACGTATATACATATGTATGCATGTATACTTATTTGTGTGAAGTTGTTTTATTAATCTAATATATAAAGAGTTATGTTATATTATATTTGCATGTACACATACATACATATATAGATAAACATATGTATTCATGTATATATATATGTATATATATATATATATATATATATATATATATATATATATATATATATATATATATATATATATATATATATATATATATATATATATACATACATATTTATACGAGCAATCTATACAATAGATCAAAGCAGAAAGCTAATTATAAGGCTTAAGGAAAGGAAAATTATCAGTTAAAACGTTATCATATAACTTAACCGTTTTCGAGAGCGTGACATATCTGGGAATTAGATGTGGGAAATTTTCTTTTCAAAGGTAAGAGTCGAAACGATTGAATGAATATGACAGCGGAATAGAAGGGCCATGGTTCATAATTTCATCATATTAACTGTACAACCCCACTATACACACATATACACCTGCACGCGCAAGCGCACACACGTACACATAAACATACGCACACACACGCTCAGCTATATATATATATATATATATATATATATATATATATATATGTATTACTGGTGAAGGCCGGTTTATAGTGTTACCCTGGGTTTCTCGTTATAAAGTGTACAGACCCTAACACCTGTTGTCCTATGGTCTCTTTAACATAGGGAGGAGGAATGATACAGGCGGTGCTCCAGCATGGCCGCAGTCAAATGACTGAAACAAGTAAAAGAGTAATAGCGTAAAGAGTATATGTGTGTGTGTATGTATGTGAATGTGTGTTTATGTATGTGTGTGTCTCACTTGGCCTCCCCCCACCGACTGACAGTCTGTGTTAGTATGCTTTCATCCTCGTTATTTATGCATTCGGCAAGAGACCCGATAGCATAAGTACTAGACGTAAAGATTACAAAACTGTACTGTGGCCAATTCATTCGACGAAAATTCTTCAAGGCGATGCCTCAGCATGGCCTCAGTCCACTGAAACAATTAAAAGAATACAAAAATATAAAATACTAAAGAAATATGGAATTTGAAGAAACGACCACCGTCGTTTATATCACAAAAAATATGTTACAAAATTATTTGCATTTCATTGGTTGAATTCATTCTCCTGTTTATGAAAAGTGCGAAGGTGCGTGGCCTGGTGGTTAGATGCGTTGGGCGCACGATCGCGGGATTGTGGTTTCGATTCCCAGACCGGCTACGCCTTGTGTTCTTGAGCAAAACACCACCTTTCACGTTACTCCAGTCCACTCAGCTTCAAATGGATACACCCTGTGATGGACTAGCATTCCGATGTGGTGGTCGTGGTGGTGCTGCTGGGTAATATTGGCCTACTCGCCTAGGGTTCGGAGTGGCATCATTCGAAAAAACGATGCAAAATGCATTGTGACCAGTGATGTATAACAATATCTGATAGGCAACTTGCTGCGATATTTGTCTTGAGATAACATGTTTAAAAACACAGTAAATGTCACCAAGTCTACAAGACTTATCTCAAGACAAATTCTGCCGTAACTGACCTATCGACATTAAGAATTACACATAAAGCGGCGAGCTGGCAGAATCGTTAGCACGCTGGACGAAATACTTAGCGGTATTTCGCCCGTCGCTACGTTCTGCGTTCAAATTCCGCCGAGGTCGACTTTACCTTTCGTCCTTTCGGAGTCGATGCAATAATACCAGTTACGCACTGGGGTCAATGAAATCGACTATCTCCCTCCTCCAAATTTCAGGCCTTGTATCTATAGTAGAAAAGATTAAGTATGACGCATATATGACTACTTTAATTTAATACTATATTACGTATACCGGACATTGCGTATAAGACGGGTGGTCATTTGCCACATCAATGAATGTTTCATTCACTTTTCCTGTTATCAGAGACGACGAATTCTCATTTGAGAGTGTGTTGGTTGTGAGTGCACTTCAGTGAGAATATCCAGAAAGGCCGATATGCACCTGACGCTTTTGCTGGCCGCTACTTGGACGAAAGTTCGTCCATCTTATATTTATTCATTATGTTTTTGACATTAAATGTACAAGAGATCTTACCTCAGTACAAATAGAGCAGTGAAAGGGTTATTGTCTGTGTATATACGCTATGTATAATTCTTATATAAATATTGGAAGTTAACTTAATTGTGTGATATGCACTGAAAATGTAACCCCAGTCTCAGGTTTTATGTATAATACTCAGTTTTGTATGTGATAAACTATACACGGGAAATTTTAAGTCAGACAAAAGAAAAAAAAACCCAAGACGGAAGAAAAAATCAATAAATTTGAGGCAAAAAGTTAAACTGATACTAATAGAAGGAGAGAAACAATATCTTGGCAACGAATTTTAACATATCGACAATATCTCAGAAAGATGAAGGACTATATAAGAAACAACCAGAAGTAAAGCTAAAAATAGTAAATGATAACAGAGATATTTGTGAGACAATTATTGTAAGGAGAGAATAGGCGATGTAAGTAAATGGAATTAAAGTGACGAACGATAAACATGTTAAAACAGTACATACAGGATGTGTGAAGATTTTCTTTCGGGTGGAGTGGGCTATTAAACGTTTAGTCATTGTATAAGAGACAAGTTGTACACAGATGCACGCACACATCACACACAAACATATACAAATGCACATGCGTACGGTGCGTGCATGCGTATGCATTTCTTTCTCCGTTCTTCTGTCTATATGTTGTTTGAATATCAATTTGTGCATCATACTTAGAGCAGATACATAACTGGAAACTAGATAATCTGCGATATTAGCTTCGATGTGGCATCTGTTATACACCTATAGTGTTAAAAAGCACAGAAGTATATCAGAAGTGAATAACGCAGCTGTGGTGATGGGATTACTAAATGCGCATTACTGTCTCTTTGCGCTTCGTCAGTAATCAGTATCCACTGACAACGGCATACTACGATAAAATCAACAACTGCTATTATAGAGAAATAGTCATTGAAAAATAAGTTGCCGCAATTAGCCAGCAGGCCAAACTAAAATTCAGTATCATCAACTGAAGCAGTATTGGTTCAAAATAGACAACTGCATGCCATACTTAAAGCAACTATATCATTGAAAGCCATAACCTGTGGTATTCTTCCCGAGATAACATCTTTTATTCGCCGCTGCCAGGCGAATTTTGCCTGCTAATCACGTATTTATGTGTTCTCACACTGTACATACATATAAGATGCTATCCCGAGACGAACATCATAGTTTATCAGGATTTCAACAATATTTCTGCTTTGAGTATGCTTTGAGTAAAGAAATGCTTTATGAAACTTAAAATAAGTTCGTTCGAAATTGACGAATTTTAGGCTTCAGAAATGAAATAAGGAGAAGTTTAAAGGAGAAATCGTTAGAACATTGAGAAAATGCGTTGTCACACATGTACCGGCTTTATTCTGTGTTCAAAGCTCGTTGCACACAACATTATCTTCTTTCCTACGTCGATAATTAAAATTACAGAAATGTATAATTTGCAAACTTGAGCGGTCTTAAAGGTACTTTTGCCATTGTATCTACTACGCTCGAAGAGTTTGTAAATTTAGTCATTGTATTTCGAGTACTTGCGTATATTTTAAGAATATTAGTGTATTATATGATGTATAAACAGGTTCTAGTTACAGCGAAAGTATAAGCAATTTGTTTTCAGAGCTTGTCAATTTTATATAACAATTTCATTGTAAAATATTCATTCTACTCGTTTGATTCCACCCACATCTGACAGCATTCGAAAGTAAAGCACCTGCTTGTCTAAGCAGCAGGGAGAAAAATCGATTTTTCTAATAATCAAGGAAGAAAAAAAGAACAGAAAACACAGAACTATGAGACATTTTGTTGGTTGAAAAGACAAGATTCTTTGAGTGATTCTACATTTTTGGAAAAGAATCATTTATTTCCGTTAATCTAGTTTCGATCTAATGGTTACACATCTTCCATACTTCTCTTTCCAATGGCACTCATTTTAAATTCTTTTTTGCTTCGCTCTGTGAGTTGAAACAACGTTTTAACTTTTCGAAAGGACAATGTAAGTATAAATACAAACATACATACATGCATGCATGCATGCATGCATGCATACATATACATACATGTGTATATACATACATAAATATATACATACGTACATGTATATATATTCATACACACACACAAACACACATACACACGCACATAGACATACATATAGAAATATATATACTCATAGAAACATGCATTCATATACACACATGCATACACATTATCTTTTAACTTTCTCAGTCATTAGACTGCGGCCATGCTGGGTCACCTCCTTGAAAAACTTTAGTGTCGAATGCATCGACCCCAGTACTTATTTTTAAAGCCGCGTACTTATTCTATCGGTCTCTTATGCCGAAACGCTATGTTACCTGGGATATGCACACACACACACACACATACATATATATATATATATATATTTATATGTACGCATATATTTACATATATATATATACGTGTATATATATATGTACATATATATGTACGTATATATATACATACTTGCTTGTGTGTGTATGTATTTATACATGTTACGCAAAAATGGCTAGGGGCATGTATTTGAATAGCAAAAACGACGAACGAATTTATATTAAGTACCAGACAGGAGGAAGTTTTGGTTTATTAAAGCCATCGGCAATTCTAGGAAAGATAAATCAATCACCTAGTGACAATTGACAACTAGCAATCTCCAAATATGAGAGAGACACAATCACAGGAAGCAAAGATTCTATAAAACTGAGATGCTATTGGAGGAAACGAACACGTGGTGTAGAGCCATGCAAGATAACTATGGACACTTGCTTCTGTTTCAAAGGGTGTCATCAAGACAGCAGCTGTAATACCTTGTGTCCAACGAGGATATATTTATATAGAAGGTAAATGTTCCCGACAAAATTTCTATGATTTAGACTAGAATCAATTCAGAAAAATTACTCAGAGTGGACTGTGATGAGTATTTGGACAACAGAGACAAATGAAGTCTTATTAATTACCATATCATAAATTCTTCATTTCTAGTAACTTTTTGTTTCCCGTTAACCTTTACGCATATACATACATACATACATACATAAAATATAAATGAGTAACAAAGATATATAACTGTCAATTCATGACGGCCGTTTCGAGCGAATCCGTTAATTGATCAATGAAAGCATTACATCATTACAAACTGAACCGTTCTCATTAGATGACCGCATAGACGTCAAACATAAAAGACAAGTTAGAATTGTAAATATATTCATAAAATTCTGTCTAAAAATTTAGCAGCGGAATCATTGTAAATATTTGCTCTCCATTGACGATATGAATATGTTTTCATATCTATCTTGTCCTTTATGATTGAGGTCTATTCGGCCATCGGATGAGAACCGTTTTCTTCGTAGTGAAGTAATGCTTTCATAAATCAATTAAAGGAGCCACTCGAAACGGCCGTAATGAATTGATACATATATCTTTGTTACTCATTTATATTTTACTCACCTACTCTGGAATCTGCACTTCGGAAGTATTTGGAAAGTATCATTATATAAAGTACATGTCTGAACAAAAAAGGACGGATTTATTCACTAAGTTGGATCGTGCCATCTGCATACGCTGCATGAAATCGGGAGAAGAAAATTCTATGTAGAGTTTGATGCTCACCTGATATTGTTTGAGTGTGTAAATAAGTTCTTTCTAACATGATGCCCCAATTTAAGTACCTAATTCAACTGAATCTAAATTACATACATACATACATACATACATACACACACATATATGCATACTTATATTATTCTTAATCAAGAATATTATTGAGAGTTAAGCCATCGTCGGACTGCGATGCATTGGAGGATGATTTTAACACAACAAAGACAATGTAAAGTAGTTGTATGCTGTCAACTTAATGTGACAATCCCTTAAGGGAATAATACTATTGCTATTTAGCCCTAGGAAGCTGCACCGCTTCCTGTCGGCCTTGACACATTTCCTGTGTCCTTATGTTTACAATAGCAGTAGTATTATTCCCTACATGGGATTGTCACATTAAGTTGGCAGCTTACAACTACTTTATCATATCAATACTGCATAAATCTCTAAGAGATTTAGAAATGTATTATTTCTATAAAGCCAATGTAAACACTTGACAATCAGTTTGGGTATGCATCCTCACATTAAATGAAATGATAAGAGGATCTAACGAAACACGTATTCAAGCAATTACTTGAGGATGTACATCTTAACACCTTGGATGAATGATAATGATAACACAGCATCTCGCCAACGTACAACAGGTGTAAAAATGCGTCGAAACAATTATAGAGATTTTAAATAGAGAATGTTGTTCATTCCATTTTCTATCGTTTATCTAGATTTTTCTATCTAATCCTACATGTGTAAAATATCTTTCCATGTACCAATTAAAGAACATCTACCTGGAGGAATGAATTGATAGATATAGAAGCCAATTATCTTCTGTTAATAACCTTACTAGCTTAAAGCAAAAACAACGATGAGCACATTAACATGATTAGCCATTGTTATCATAGATCCTCTCAAGCAATACTGTACCGGAGATACAGAACCAATAACTTATCTCACATCTTGTCTGTCCTCTTAAAAGTTTAACACTGTATTACCGTTTAGCAGTCATTAGGCTAAGCGAGTACGATCAAACAGTTTTTACTTCGCTTAAATAATTTATTTAGGTTCCCATTTAGTTGCGAGTGGATAAAAGATGGCACTCCGTCGGTTACGGCAAAGAGATTTCCAGTTGATCCAAGTGACGCCACAGCTTGCTCATGATATTCTTTTCTACTTTAGGCACAAGGTAGGAAAAATTTTGGAGTGGGGCAGTCGATTTGATCAACCCCAGTACGCAACTGGTAATTAATTTAATGACCCCGAAAGGTTGAAAGGCGAAGTCGACCTTGGCGGAATTTGAACTCAACTTAAAGACAGACAAAATACCAGTAAGCATTTCGCCCGGCGCGCTAACGTGTCTGCCAGCTCGCCGCCTTAGCGTGCTCCTGATATCAACGTACAAGCGGCTGAGCAACCCGCAGACACTCATGCTCTTAACGCCAGTTCTCAGCGAGACTCGGTGTGACACAGAAAGTGACAAGCGCGGATCTATGAAACACAGGTACAATTGATTTCATGTTGTTCCAGCTGAGTGGACTGCAGCAACGAACAATTAAGTGTCTTGCTGAAGGAGACAACGCGCCGCCGGGAATCGAACTCACGACCGTACGATCGTGAGCCGAATACTCTTAACTTCTATGCTACGTGCCTTCACTTGGCAGCAGATATGGACACCATTTCAACTCTCTCTAATTCGAGAATGTGATAGCTGGAAGGAAGAGGGATATTCCAGCTGTTGGCCGGTACTCATTTATAACTGAGTAGAAAAGAAGAACTTTAAATCAAGCGTCTTGCTCAAGCGCTCACAGCAACACTCACTCCAGAAATTGAACACACGATCTCAATGATCGTGAGACCAGCTCTCTTATTACTAGGCCACACGCTTTCACTTTATTGCTATTACTCGGACGTCATAGAATAGTGAATAAAAATGATCCCCATTGGACGTATGAAGTTCCAAATAAATTATCTTCAGATATCTTCTCTTCCTCGATGTACAATCAATAAAGATATTTAAGAAGCAGATCCGCCATTCGAGTATTCCCCCAGGTCACATGCATCTGGTCTTATGTTTAAGGAAACGCGGTTATCACACTTGACTTGACATAAGGAAAGACTTCGATAAAATCTGGCACGGAGATCAATTGACATTGCTACTCGCTTACAGGTTCCAAACTAGTCAACCATATTGCAGGTCGCTTCATTCACATTACATCTAATCAAACTTCTCTCTTATTCTTAAAACCATCCTCTCAACATAGAAGAACTTAAGTAGTTAGTTTTATTCTGTCGCTTTTCCTTCTTCCGTTATTCAATAACCTATATCTTTGTTCCTTTCTCCCCTATATTACTGATACCAATATACGTTTATTCCTCAATGAAGTTGGTTCAGAGATATAGCTCGTAAAATTCCTGAATATAAACTCAAAAACAAAACACGAAAACACCAAGCCAATGCTTAATGCTTGCTAAACAGCCACAAAAAATAAATATAAAACGTATTGAATAATTCCATCCTACTTCACATATGTCAATGTTAAGTAAAGCTGTGTATGTATAAAACATTTTGTTAAAGCTCAAATGGCTTGGGTAAACATAAATAGCGGATTCCTTATTGCTTCCTATAACAACAGAGAATCAATTCCCATTGAAACAATACAATGAAACGGTTTGTCCTTTTGAAGATATCATGTTAGGTGCTGGCATTAAGGCTAGGATATTTGATATCAGGATTAAATGATTTCATATATTCCCATCACATCTTCCTTTTTGTTTTACTTCAAACGATTGAAGTCGATTGATAAAACAACGTTAAATCGCAGTTAGCAGTATGTAAGAAAAGGTATGATAGTATAGGATTCGAAATATATGCATGGACGTGCAGATACATGTATAGAAGTAAATGGACTGCTTATATATTTGTTTATTTAGTAATGTAGGTCTATCCATACATACATATAAGCATAGATAGATAGCTACATGTGTTTTGCATCTATGAACGTGT
>NC_142930.1:112305098-112320098 GCF_046866305.1 Octopus bimaculoides | reverse complement strand
ATTATTAAACAGGAACTAGGTTTCGGATTTAACAAATTCTTACCATATATATATATATATATATATATATATATATATATATATACATCTATATAGATAAGTATATATATATACGTATATACATAGACATGTATATGTATACATAAAAGTATATGTAAATATATTTAGATATTTATATGTATATATATGTGTGTGTGTGTGTGCGTATTCAAACAAACAGGCAAAGAGAGAAAGAAAGAGAGAGAATGTGTGTGATAGAGGTAGAGGTGAAATATTTTATAACTGAAATTCATTTGGGGTGCCGCTATTCTAAAGTGACACGTTCACTCCTTTACATACCCGGCCGCTATATCAAACACATATAAACATTTATTTGTTAAACTACAATCGTTTATGATAAATCCTAAAATAGAATTTATCAAAACTACTAATAGAAATGTTTCTAAACAAATATAATTCCTTCGAATGTTACTCTACAAATTTTATCACAAATTTTCGAATCATAATCGGAGGCGTGTTTGTAGATGGTTCGTAGAGCTGTTTGTTTACCGGTCTAAAGTCTTTGAAGCATTACGTCTCGCTGTTTTAATATTATCTTTGATCTCCTGTCAATGGACCTGTTTATAAAATAGTTACCACAAATTATGGTAACTCGGATTCATTGAGGGTTACTTCTCCATTAAGCAAGAGATCGAGGCCTTGTATTTGGACAGAATTTTCTATCATAACATTCATAGCTGTCAAATAATTTGCCAGCTCTGATCAAGATGAGGTCCCTGTATAATTTCATGCACTTTTGTAAAGCAATTTCATGTCATGCACGATATTAACAATTTTAAGGAAATCTCTTAGCTAATGATATGATACTACTACTACTACTACTACTACTACTACTACTACTACTACTACTACTACTACTACTACTACTACTACTACTTGAAGGCATCAAGGAGAATATAAAGGAAATTGGAATAGAGTTCCAAGTGGAACTGTTAAAGAAGGTTTGCCTCCTTGACACGGCCAGAATAATCCGAAAATATTAGATAGCTGAAAACAATTGATAGCATGGTACCGTAAGCTGCAGGTTGCAAGCTCGTTACGCATGCAAGACTCCAGGAGCTTCAACAAAACTTGGAATAAAGATAAATAATAATAATAATAATAATAATAATAATAATAATAATAATAATAATAATAATAATAATAATAATAATAATAATAATAATAATGATGATGATGATGATGATGAGGAGGAGGAGGAGGAGGAGGAGGAGGAGGAGGATAATAATAATAATTGCCCTGATGCAATACTAGACAGTGGCTCTCATGGCTACTGATCTTAATTGATTGGAAGTGTTATAATGTACATTGTTTTACCTTGGTATAAAAATATGGGCTTCAGCAAATATTCTGACTGACAGAATCTAACCCACAAAGAACTAACACCAGACCAAATCAATATACTATCCAAAGGGCTCAAATTTACACCCCCTCTAACGACGCAACTACAACGAAATGAAAGAAAACGTTGCAGAATTCTGTAGAAAATTACGACTCGCCGAGGAACTATATGACAAATACAACGTGGACGAGTCGTTAGTCCGAAATAAAAGTAACTACACCCCGTCAAAAGGCAAGAACAGAATTTGTGACCGTTTCTGTCAACACATCACGATTTACTCATATCAACATATACACAAACAAAAATACAAGTCAAACTTCAGCAAAAAAAACGGGCTGAGCTGAACAGATTAAAGAATGATAAATTCATAACAATCAAAAAGGCTGATAAAGGGAGTGCGGTAGTCTTAATGGACACAGTAAATTTTATATAACCCTAGTAATATTAGTGGAGGCGCAATGGCCCATTCGTTAGGGCAGCGGACTCGCGGTCATAGGATCGCGGTTTCGATACCCAGATCGGGCGTTGTGAGTGTTTATTGAGCGAAAACACCTAAAGCTCCACGAGGCGAACCCTGTTGTACTCTTTCACCACAAAATTCTCTCTCTCTTACTTCCTGTTTCTGTTGTGCCTGTAATTCAAAGGGTCAGCCTTGTCACACTATGTCACGCTGAATATCCCCGAGAACTACGTTAAGGGTACACGTGTCTGTGGAGTGCTCAGCCACTTGCACGTTAATTTCACGAGCAGGCTGTTCCGTTGATCGGATCAACTGGAACCCCCGACGTCGTAAGCGACGGAGTGCCAACAACAACAGTATTATCCATATTAGAAGACACAACATATTATGAAAAGTTACGACACTGCAGTCAAAAAATGGGAAACCTAAAAACAATGATAAACCTATAGAGAGCATGGCTCACCAACAATGAATACGACTATATCATTAACTTCAAAAATAAATCCAGTCAATTCTACGGTATTCCTAAGATACACAAAAGGGAAAAAATACGTAACGCATGCCTGGGAGCTACAAATATAAAAGACAAGGTATCTACTTCTAATGACCTCATAATAACAGGCCCCGCATGCGAAACTCATTGTCTCAGTAACGTTTTAGACACTCTATACACACTAGAATGAATATCCCTTACAACCTGGCAAAAAGGATGTGTATTATAGTATCAGATACAAGCACCAGGGACATACAACTAAATGAGCTAAAGGATACACTCATCAGTAGGAACTACTCACCATCACTAATTGAGATAGGCTTTCAACGTGCCATTTGAACGTTAATTTCACGAGCAAGCTGTTCCGTTGATCGTATCAGCTAGGACCCTCAACGTCGTAAGCGACGGAGTGCTTATTCTAATTTTGATATTGCCAACACTGAAATATTCTAACAAACTGTAGAAGACCCTATCCCTATACATTTTAATGTTGTAATGATTTTATTTATTCAACTAAAATCAAAGGAAAATGCAATGATGCTTCAACATTCTATTTCTTTTCCATAAATATTTTAAGACATCTGAAAAACATCCGAATTTCTGTTTATGCTATGTAAAAACACCATCAAATCCAGTAGAATATAAAACATTGTCAATAAAATCGTGAGTTTCATTCAATCTGGTTGCACTAATATCATGGTTCTATACTTAAGAATACGTTTGTCCAATTATACCGGCAGAAAGCAGACGAGCTAAGCGTGTTAAGCAAAGTTAAGAGAAGTTAACAGCAAATGAAATTTCAAAGCAACTAAAGTAAAAATAGAGAAACAAAATGAAGAATAATTAGAATTTAATTTATCTCCTAACGCTGGCAAATGAGGTGGACACCATGTAGAAAAGTCTAAATAGCGTGCAATGTTTTACATTCGAACAAAGGAATTCTCCCAATCACTCTCTTTCTATGTATGCGTATACATATCTATCTATCTATCTATCTATCTATCTATCTATCTATCTATCTATCTATCTATCTATCTATCTTTGTATATATATATATATATATATATATATATATATATATATACACTTGTGTGTGCGTACGTCTCTGCATGAATATAGATACATACATATACATATATATATACACACACACGCACAAAGATATATACATACATATGAATATAAGCATACATGTGTACACTGATACACACATAAATGCAAAGAGACATACATGTATCTAGAAAAGTTATGCTTGTATTTAGATTGTTTGTATGTTTATTCGAGACACGGCGACCGAGGAAGTGAAGAAACTCTAAATTCCTGTCCCTCACTGTGTGTATGTGAGCCTGTGTAAGTGTGTATATTTGAACGTGTGCGTGTGTGTATATGAATAACTGTACATTCATGTGTATGTGCCAGCACGCGATCGTCTGAATGTGCGCATGTGTGTTCATCTGTGTGTGTGTGTGGATGTGCGCCTGAGTGAAGTTGATCAAATCCAAGTTTATTGGTTTGCATTCTGATGGCTATTGAACTGAGCAGGGTCTTTTTATTCATTACACAATGCGATTGTAGAAATTCATTTATAAAACCGAAAGTGTTTAGATTACTTCTCTTACAACAATGTTCTAAATAAATGACGATGAATTAAGTACATTTAGAATACCGGAATTGCAGAATGAAGTCAGTTAAGTGAAAATAACAGGACAACAGCAAAACGTAGACACTTCGCTTATAGAAAATATTATTCAAGTAGCAGAGCTTTTGTTATGACAAAACCATCTTGTGTCCAATTTGCTGTTTAGTCATTTGTCAAACCTGATCGAGCAGATGCATGATTAAAGTAATTCCATTTATGACCATCACGCTTTAGAGGAAAGTAAATTATCTAACTTTTACTCTTATTCCTAAAGTAAGATGTTTGAAGGATTTAGTTTTCTATTCGACTGAAGGACTGTTAGCTCGTGTGGAGTTTGATAATCTAAGGCAATCGTTCTTAACTGGGATCTATATGGCCACTGAGGGTCCATATAAGATTTTTGAAGGTACAAGCAATAAAATAGTAATTGGGGATCCACAAGAGTATTTTAAGGAGCCTTCAAAAAAGTTTGATTTAAATGTACGTATTGGTATGTATTGCAAGAAACAGCTGAGTTTCTTTCTCGAACATTTTACATAGTTCAACTAAAAAACGTTATTGTGTGAAAAACAAAATGGGTATTTTGAAAGACGTTTCTATAAAACTAGCTTTTCAACATCGAATGGCTATGGGGTCCATCGGAATAAAATGGTAATCAAAGCAGCCCATAGATTTTTAAAAATGGTTGAGAACCCCTGTGGTATAACCTTTGATTTTAAGATTATATCACGGACGAAAGAAAACGGCCCGTAAATGTTTCTTGTCACACGCATGTACGTATGTACATACGGAAAAGAAACATACACATGCATGTATATATATCGACGACGCCTTTCGGGGTCGATAATAAGGACTGGGGCTGATGTAGTTGACTTAACCCCTTCTAAAATTCCTGTCCTTCCATCATGATTTGGAGCCATTATTATAGTTCAGGATTTGTGCCCATATCACAAAGTATTATGGTAACAATTCCAATCAAATCAGGTTTTTGAGTTCCTTCCATATTTAATGCATAATTGTTGAATTCATGCGGAGTCAATGCAAAGAAAACTATATGACCGATATATTGGTTTCAAATGTCGGTAAAAGGCCAACAATTTCAGAGGAGAACATAAGCCCTGGGATCAACTGGTACTTATTTTATTGAATCCGAAAGGGGTGAAAAGCAAAGTTGACCTCAGCGGAATTTGAACGCAGAACGTAAAACCGGATGAAATACCGCTAAGAATTTTACCCGGCATGCTAACGATTCTGCTTGTTCGCAGACTTCTTTTATCAATCAATCAATTAATCAATCATTTAATGTATATATATATATATATATATATATATATATATATATATATATATATATATATATATATATATATATTACTTAGTGATACTTGCAAATCTTTACCACAGTGAGGGTATGATTTACTTATGACGCCAAATATAGCAAAACATGTCTAATTATCGTTGAAGGAAATAAGTAAAAATATCAATTTTGCGAATATTGTAATTTCTTAATCTTAGCGTATTTCCTCTTGCTTCACCGGACGCTTAAGTATGCTTCAGTGGATATTAAAATAAAGTTGCTATTTAACCCTCGACCAGCATTTTTCGAAGCATCATCAGTCATTCCAAACGTGATCATTTAATATTTCTCCTCGTCAATCAAACACCGTCCTTCCGTAAGACGGTGCAGTGTCATTTGACAAATATTTGGTTACGATGTCTAGCAAATCGAGCGACTACATGATTCATGCTGTATTTCATGATGTGGTTCATGTTGTATTTCACTTCTATGGTTTGTGTTGGCTTTCGTGATATGAGCCGTGACAAAAGCATAGTTTTTAATTTGGCTGTTGTTTCTTGCTGGTCTAGTGGCAGTTTAGAACCACCCTTCGTCAAGTTGATGAAGATGTTTTTTCCTGATTTGTTTGAAGCACATCTATTTTCCATTTAAACAAATAAACACAAAACCATTGTGTTATAACTAAAAGTTTCATCACTTAAAGTTAGAGAACAAAAACTCATTAAACGGGAGAAACAATAATTTTGTGTTGCATACCAGCGCGTGGTTATTTCTTTTGTCTCACTGTTTTAGTTTATTAATTTTCCAAAATCATTTAAGTTTAGCGCAGAATTTTACGCTATCATTATTATGTTCCTTTCAAAATAAAGTCTTTTGTTGTTATCAAACTGGGTAGATTACATAGAAATGAATTGCTGGTCTTCTTATTTCAATATTCTGTTCAACGTTGTTTTTCAAAACAATCACTAGAGACTTCAATGAAGGTTTATTCTCCCGTCTAATGTATCGATATAATAGTGTGAGGAATTTACAACATTATCACAGATTTTGTTATTCAATGTTTGCGGCAAAAAAATATTCTTCAACAACATTTTCCTTATCTTAATATTCTTCAAGAATTTGATATTTCCTAAGGAGAGGCAAGAAGTACAAAAAAATATCAAAGAATTTTTAATAGGTGTATAAAATACATTCAAAGAAATTTTTCCTTCAATTTTGATATATCTCAAGTTATTTCCTCTTCTTCCATTTAATTACAAATACAAACATATAATTACGTACGTACATACATACATACGTAAATACATACATACATACATACATACATACATACATACATACATACATACCTACGTATACTTACATACATAAATGTTTAAACATTTTCATTCATATTAATGTTTGTTTTTATGTAAAGCTATATATAAAAACAACTGAAGATTAAATTGAGGGATGACTCAATACGTTTTAAGTGGGAATCATGTTTATTAATGTTTGCACGGTGAATATTAATAGTGACTTAGAAGTTTCGGATTACTTGTCGTTATCAGACTGTGGTTTTCTTTGGTTTGAAGTCGAATATATAGTGTTGTTGACAGGGTGTTTCTTTGAATTGTGGAGCGATGTAGGTGAAAATTGGGAGAGGATTAAGTGAATTTGTGGCCAGAAAAGAGAATGGGATGTATTGGAAGATGGAACAGAGAAACACAAGAACGTATATTGTTCAGCCCCAGTTCAACTGAATGCTTATTGTAGAGGCAGAGGAAGGGATAGCGAAGTCGGGTTTAATTTGATGCAATTTCTCTATATTATTAGAACAGAATAATCAATATCTACTATGGCATTTGGTACTTATTGTACTATGTATTGATGAAAGTGAACGTTGTTTCGTATCTAATATGGACTCAAATGTATTAGGGGTATAACTAAATATCTCAGCACATTTAATACAGCAGCTTATCTTATTCGCCAGTAAATATTACTCCACGTTTATTACATCTAAATTCATATCACATGACGAAAGCTCACCTATCATCATATTGAGAAGTACCGAATGTTATAAGCGGTGAAAAGAGAAGTGAAACGACTATTACCGAGAATCAAAACCACAAATTGAAGTATCCTTGATGAGATTGTATTTAGATTTAATGCAGCGAACCGGCAGAATCTTAAGCACGCCGGACAAAATGTTTAATAACATTCCGCCCGTCTTTACGTTCTGAGTTCAAATTTTGCCATGGTTGAGTTTACCTTTGGTCCTTTCGAGATCGATAACATAAGTACCAGTCAAGCACTGGGGTTGATATAATCGACTTCCTCACCTCTAGACTTGCTAACCTTGTGCCAAAGTTTGAAACCATTATTTAGAGATATTATACTAACATTTTGTGAGATAATTTTAACGACTGGCCCCAAACCTTTGCACTTTTTAATTCTACTGAATTAGCTACATAGAGTTCCTACGCTAGAAATTCTCGACACATTTATCGAATCATACTTTGCTTTTCAGCAAATTATCATTAGCTCCTGGACTCTACTGTCTGGAATCCCAGGACTCATAAGGCCTTTTACACGATTTCCATGTCGTATAAGTGACAGGGATGAATGTATTCCCCCTGAACGGGGTGATAGTCCGCTGCAGGGTCAGTCATTTGCAGCAAAGTGGACTGGAACAAAGTGAAAAGGAAAGTGTTTTTGCTCAAGACACGCCGCTCGGTCCATGAATTCACACCAAGATCTTGCAATCATAAATACAGCATCGTAAACACTAGGCTCTACGGATTCGCCTTTAGAAGAAGATGGGTGCATAATATCATTATGTACCCTCCCTCAAAGCTTCATTAAACTTTGTCATAGGGGATGGTCATATTTGAAATACCTTTAATCACAGAAATGTTCTATCAGAGCTGAACTGAGACTGAACACTTTATGTTTTCTTTTCTTGTCTCAGTCATTGAATTGCGGCCTTGCATTAAGTTACCGGGATATAAAAAGCCATTAAAGGTTGTGAAGCGCTGGTGGGGACAGGCTCAGGCACAAACATTCACACAAACACATACAGACACACATATCAATTCACGTGACATGGTAATTCCGGTGCCCATGACAGACGACTCCCCGTTTACTACGACCTATGTGTGTGCTTTTATGCATTAAACCCCTATAGAGAGCATCTCTAAAGGCCAATGAAGCAGTATCCGGTGATCTTACAAGGCATCACTGTTAAGTTGGATATAAAGATTTCCTTTTGGTATTGATATTCCTTCTGTCGCTAATAAGTAATTTTTAATAAAGCTGTTGGCTATTTGCGACGCCAATGTCTGAAACGATGTCCACATCTGTTCCATGGACAAAGTTTCGTTTCTTTTAGTACTGTCCTTGAGACTTGATCTCAGATTATTGAACAGACGAAGTAACGTCTGTAACATATTACGTTGTTATTGAATCTATTCCTGTCTGCCCATTGAAATCCAATTATATTCAATTGAAGCTGTTGTCTGTAGAACAATATGTGGAACCGAGTGCTTTAGTTGTTTAAGCTTCAAAGACCGTTATTTACCAAATTCTGTCTTTCGGATCGATGATGTTCAGTAATAACCACATGAACGCTTCTATAAAACATTTTATTCCATCAAATGGCTGTTTTTTCTTTTCTTCTCTGAAGTTTTCAAAGTTAGATGATACCGTTCATTAACATTTATTGAAAAATTAAAGTATTTTGACTTGTCTTCCGTGAAAATAGCGCCAGAGATGTTCAAACGTTTTGCAAGATGCATGAATATCAGTATCCGAAGCTACCTAATCTTATTTTTCAATAAATACGTAAACCTGAAGCAAACAGATAAATTATTAATTCGAATATAAAAAAATATTACTTTCGTAACTAAGCACGACAAAAGATCTTTTACAGATTGAGGACACTCGAAAGTCAAAATAAAAATTCTAGTCTGGAAATATTTGAAAATTAGATAAACATTACAAAATGCTGGATAAGGAATTTACTTGGCTTGTCTTTCATATTTTATTTGCTCCAGTTATTAGACTGAGGCCATACTGGGGCACCACCTTGAAGAATCTTAAGTCGAATGAATCGATCCCAGTACTTATACCTGTCTCTTTTACCGAACCACTTCGTTACGCGAACGTAAGCATACCAACACCGGTTAAGAGTTAGTAGTAGACAAACACAGACGCACAGAGACAGATATATATTCTTATTCTTTTATACGTTTTAGCCCCAAGGCAATGGCCATGCTGGGGCACCACCAGTGATTATATATATATATATATATATATATATATATATATATATATATACAAAATGGGACAGGAACGCAAAACATCCAGACAGTTATGTGATACAAGAAAGGGACAACAAAACATCCAGATAGAAGATACAAAGAAAACAAGGACGGGTCATTCGGAGTTTTCTTTCCTCAGTCGAGTTCCAGATTATCTTTGCAATTTCGGCTGGTTATACTCGAGATTGCTCCAATCTGGGCAGCCCCAATTACTTGTTTCAATCATTCCGCCTTGAAGAATTTTAGTCGACCCCAGTAATTATTTTTTCGTACGGTCTGGTTCATATTCTATCGGGGTCATTTGCTGAACCACTAAATTAAGGAGACGTAAACATACTAACACCAGTTGTCATGCGGTGGTACGGGACAAACACATACACAAAATCACACACATACATATATATATATATGGATATATTTATGATGTGCTTCTTTCAGTTTCTGTCTAACAAATCCACTCACCAGACTTTAGTCGGTCCAAGGCAAAAAAGCAACTTCCCTAGGTTCCACGCTGTGGGACTGAACCACGAGCCATGTTGCTGTGAAGCATATATATATATATATATATATATACACATCATATATATATACACACAGAAGCACACAGACACACACACATACAAAGAGAGACATATATATTTATGTACGACGAGCTTTCAGTTTCTGTCTACTAGATCTACTCACAAAGCTTTGGTCCTCTTGAGGCTACAGTAGAAGACACTTGACCAAGGCACCACACAATGGAATTGGAAATGGAACTATGTTGTTGAGACGCAAGCTTCATACCACAAAGCCCAATCTGCGGTTAAAATTTTTGTTTGAATTTGGCTCCTTGTGACTAGACAAATATACTGTCTTCTGAAGAAAACTGACGTGATAGAATTCTTGCGTTTCTCATATCCATCATAAACAAGGTAACATTTCTTGGAAACAATCAAAATTGAGTCGCTGAGTTTGTTTGCTGGAAACTAGTAGCTTAGTCGGTCGTGGCTTCATATTTCGTCCAAAAATGAATTTTATGTCTAATAGGAAAAAAATGTTTAGATGCTTACTATTGTTCTGATGAGAGCAACTTTTATTAAAACTAGCTGTCCCCGTGGCTTAATTAGAAACTTGCACCAAGTATTAATGGTTAATGTGGCATTTTAAATGTTTCAGTTCTATGTTATATCTACACACACACACACACACAAATACACACACACACACCCACACACACACACACACACACACGAAAGTGTAATACATACCGTATCTAATTATATATATACAATGCCACTGAAAGAATTGAGTAAATTAAGTAGACGACTGCTTATTTAGAACTCGAGGATAAACAATATTTTTCATAAGAGCTGTTTCTTCATTCACACACATACGAACACAAGCAAACAAATATGCGAACTCTCTCTCTCTCTCTCTCTCTCTCTCTCTCTCTCTCTCTCTCTCTCTCTCTCTCTCTCTCATATACACAGTTAATTGGCTCTGTGTGTGTGCGCGTCAATAGAGTCCGTGTGTGTGTATGAGTGTGTGTGTGTGTATGCTCGTGCACCTGCTTGTAGTGTTCGCTTGAATCTGTTTTTCTCTGTCTGTCTTTCGTCTGTCTATTACACACGCACATTTACCATCCCCTTTCCACAACGTGACAGATTGTTTACACCACAGGAATCTACCGTTAGCACTTACAAATAGGCAGATATCAGTTTCAAATTTTGGCACAAGGCCAGCAATTTAGGGGAAGGCCGTGTCGGTTACATGGGCATCAGTGTTCAACTGGTACCTACTTTAACCATCCTGAAAGGTAAAATCGACTTTGAACTCAGAACGGATTGTGAACTCAGAAAGTCAATACTGATGAAATGCATTTTGTCCGGCTCGCCACTTTATAAATATGGCTTCAGCAGGATTTGAACTCAGGATGTAGGAACACAGGTATGTAGGAACACAGGTATGTAGGAACTCAGAGTGTCGGAATGTAAAAAAGTATGAACAGATACCACAAAGCATTTTCCCACTGTCCTAATGATGCTGCCAGCTCATCGACTACAATAGATCGATGTTGATCAGTTCCCGATTTAAACAATATGCATGTTCAAGGTAAAGATAACTTATAACGGAAAAAAACCTCTAATAGATAGAAGCAAAACAACTGAAATTGCTAATATAATCTTTTCCACTCTGAAATTTTGGGGGATGAGGCCAGTGGATTAGATCGACCCCAGTATGTAACTAGTAATTTATCGACCCCGAAAGGATGAAATGCAAAGTCGACCGCGGCAGAAATTGAAATCAGAACGTAATGACAGACGAAATACCAGTAAGCACTTCGCCCGGCGTGCTAACGTTTCTGCCAACTCACCATCTTAAATTGGTAATCTGATAAATATATACAAACGATACAAGATTAATACCCCCCCCACACACACAAACACACACATAAACACACACGCACGCATGCGCACACGCAAGCACACACACACACACACACATACACACACATACACACACTCATATATACAGGTTTGGCTAAAAGTCACCCGACAGTATACCCGAATTCCATAAATACTATTTGTAATTCTGTATTGACTCGAATGGGGAAAATGTGTCGCTCAAGAAACACTCCAGTTTGAACAATTTTCCTGATGTTTCATATTTAGATGCTTTTGTTAAATTCATTCAGTTTTTAAACATAAATAAATCTTGGAATTAAATGGTTTTGATTTACTGTCAGCTGACTTTTGATCAACCCTTGGAAATTTGAAAGCTAGGTTTTTTTACTACAAAAGAAGATACCTTCTGCCTGCGACATGATATGAACTGGAGAACATTTCGTCTGTAGACCAACATTCTCTCGATTCAGCAAGGGACAGTATTATACGAATATTAGATGCTTAAACTGAATGGCTGGCATCCAATGGACAATTCTCCAACTCTTTTTATTTTCTATAGTCGAAGATATATGAAGAAAACAACTGCTGACCCAAATAAACAGAAAACTGTCTCTAAGAAATCATTAAGCTAGGAAGAAAGCAAGAGTAAAAGCGAGCGGGAAAGAAATGGTGAAAGAGGAAGAGAGTAAGACGAAGAAAGCGCGTGAAAGAGAGAGTAGGAGAGGGAGATAGAGAGAGAGAGAGAGAGAGAGAGAGAGAGAGAGAGAGAGAGAGAGAGAGAGCGAGAGAGAGAGAGAGAGAGAGAGAGAGAGAGAGAGAGAGAGTGGGGCGGGTAGAGAATAAATGTCAAGTTTTCATATGCAAAAATAATCCGCTAAAGAAACTTATTTTGCTCGGGGATATTATTTGAGGTACGACGTATATTATACAGGAGATGTATCATATAATCGCATCACACAGCTTTGGCAAGTGCAATTTTTTCTAGACAAGACTACCTTCCAAATATTATTACACAACATATCTAGCAAAAAAAACGAAAAAAAATATGAGAAAATATATAATATTGAAATAAATATCAAACGTGTCGAGGAAATAAGAAAGATAGTTGCTACTTTCATGTGATTTTTGCTTAATACCTGCCAGATTATCTGAAGAAGGGAACAAGCTTATAAGTTCTTATGAAAAATACTGACTATGATAGGTGCTTCGGAAGTGATTACGCCAAAAAATGCAGGCAAATACATAAGAAATAAAAACGCAGGACTTAAGATCCGGCAGAACATCCTGAGCTTGCAGATATACCACGTAGAATATTCTCAATACAACTGAAAATGCAAAAACAAAATAAGTTGCTGTATACACCCAAGTTGTACTGACATTACTGGTAGTAATAGAAATGGATAATAGAATAGGTTCTGTGTTAAAGAAGAAATGTGTGGTAATTAGTAGCAATAAACCTTTAATAATAATGAATTCTTATAATGAGAGAAAAAAAAATTCTATTCCAGAGGGATCTGTGCTGCTTACTAAATTGATTTCGCTACATAACTAATACTTACTTTATTGATCGCAGGTATTGTTATCATAATAACCCTTTCTATTATAGACACAAGGCCTGCAACTTTATAAGAGTGGGGTTAGTCGATTACATTGACATAAGTGTTCAGCTGGTACTTATTTCATTGACTATGAAATGATTAAAGTCAAAGTTGCCCTCGATGAAATTTGAACTCAGAAGATGAATTCAGACGAAACGACACTCAGCATTTTATCCATCGTGCTAAAGATTCTGCCAGTTTACCGCCTTTGTTTCTTCCATAATAATCACTTCATCTTTTCTTCGTTGCCGTCATTGGCTTTCCTAGCCACTGAGAATGTGCTCTAAATTGAGAAATGGAATAAATTTCGCGATTTCGATCTCTAAAACGCTTGATTTTCAAAGCTCATCTGTCAATTCCACAAATGTGTTGAAACGATGTGCGGCCAGCAATGTTGGCCTTGGGCGAGATTTGAACGCAAAATGTTAAAAAGGAATGAATACCACGTGATATTTTGGCAAATACTTTAACGATTTTACCAGTCCAAATATTAATGGATTGAAATATAATAAACAAATTTTAAAAACTGTTTCTTATTAGAACATTTGTCTTTGGTTAGATTAAATTTGTGTAAATCAATGGTTTTCAGCTTCACAAAAGACGTTTATAGCTCACTGGTCTTTAATATATTTTGTATTGGATGTTTACAAATATTTACGTCCCTTATTAGAATACCATCATGGCTGCCTGTTTAGAACGTAGTAGTAACTTTAAAATTCGACGGCGGGTCGCAAATTTTTGTCAAGCAATGTATTACTGCAAAAATAAAACACATCAATGTCAAAGATTACTTTAAAATACTGAACGGTCAGAAACAATCTTGAAATCACCCAGGCAAATAAAAGCTAGAAAGAACTGTACAGGAAGTTATTACGTTAAATGTGACGTAAAAGAATGCTAATACTTAATACACAATGATACGAAGGAACAAAATTGTATGGAGGTTAATGCTGTACTCTGTCTATCAAATAGATTTCAATAAAAATAATTTTAAAAAAAAATGTAAGATATTTGTATTTATTTTTCGCTTCTTAGAATATGAAAGATCGTAAGCTGTCTTCTTTGTCCTTAACTAAAGAATTTAACTGCATTTGCTTTGACATGGAATAGGAAATGAGTTGTCACTTTGTTGAAATACACGTAGAAAGACATCATTTCACAAATCTCAACGATGTTAAACCAACAACTTGTATTAAGATTTATAGAACTTGCGTCTTGATTATGTAATGCAGAATCTCCGATTTTGTTTGGCACAATAATATCTATATAAATATATATTAACACATACACACACACACACACACACACACACACACACACATACACACACACACACACAAACACACACTCACACACACACACACACACAAACACACAAACACATGGAGTTCAAATTTACAGAAACAAATGATGAAGATAGGCG
>NC_142930.1:112295098-112300098 GCF_046866305.1 Octopus bimaculoides | reverse complement strand
TGAAAAAGCTATTTTTGAATTGTTAGGCATTTAGAAATCACGAGGAACTGCATCAACGAATTATTTCTTCGTATTGTTATTTTAAGGATGTCATGTGACTCGAATTGAGAGATTTTGAATAGCGAAACAAATACCAGGAAATGGGTTCCTAACTGAATTACTGGATTGATTAGAAAATTTGGAAAGTAGTTGAAGAAAACCCAGGTAGAAGCTTAAACTTTAAATGTGAAAATCTCAAATTCTATAAATATAACTCACTTCACCATTCAGCAAAACTAATTACATAATCACATGAATCTTCCGTTAAAAAGGACGCAGAAATACGCTGCGAAAATACTGCATGCATCTAATATCGACTATCAAAAAATACTTTAAAAACTATCTCAGTTATACGAGGTGCGTTCAAAAAGTATCCAGCTTTATTCCCGACAAAACTAAAGCTGCGTGAGCAAACTCCTTGGAGTGGGTGGGGCCGCCACTCTGTTTGCAAATGCCAAAATATTTTCGAGTCGGTAGGCCGCGTCACATCCAGTTTGTTACGCCTAGAGTACAGACGTGTAGTCGGCGCTCGTCGGAATTTCGTTTTCACACAAGATGACCGAACGCTTCAAGCAGAGACTATAAACCCATGTGTCATCGCTAGTGATGGTAGTCTTCATGAAGTCTGGGTCATGACTTGCACAGTTCAGCTGGTCCTGAACGATTTCCATGCAGAGTTGCTTCCCTAACTTGTGGACGAATTTCACTGACATACTCCACATGCTTGTGGGGTCGGAGCGTGGCCTGATCATCGCTCCATTTGTATTGTCCCTGCATTGTGAATTTCATTCAATTTTTTAATATATTTTATTTAATTTTAAAAAGTCATATTTAATGTAAAGTCATACTGATATACTGATCCCATCAGTTGTTCTGTCCATTTCAATGTTTATCCCCCGGTGGGCAATAAAGAAATTGGTATTTTATTTGTCCTTTTGTTCTAATTTTAAATTTCGCCGAGGTCGACTTTGCCTTTCATCCTTTCGGTGTCGATAAATTAAGTACCAGTTGCGTACTGGAGTTGATTTCATCGACTGGCACCCTCTCCCCAAATTTCAGGCCTTGTGCCTGGAGTAGAAAATAATATTTCTGTCTTTTACATTGTGTTGCATTCTGCACTCTTGCACTGGTCAAGAATCGCCATCAAGGCGATATTGGTCATTTTTATTAACATTAGTCAGGTTTTTACTATTAAATTGTTTATTAAAAGAGACGAGAATTTTACAAAAATACAAGAACGAATTATATCGGACTCTAATTCTCTTTCTATTTCTAGAATCAATAGTCATAGGCATATATTGATTTCGAACCGGAAAAATCATGATTTCCTGTTTTAGAAAGTTGAGTCTATGTTGGTTTTGACTTCAGGCCTTGATAAGTCGAAGATCCACTTATACTGGAAAAAAAAAATTCAGAAAATTACTAGGTTGATAAATGGAGTACTTACTAAGGCTAGATAATTCCTCGTTTAGCTCTTAGTGGGGAGTCTCTTAATCTGAAGCAATCTCTCTAAATACTAGACTCTTAATCTAAAGGTTCGTCATGAGAATTTACTACATTGACGTTAGTTTCAACGTTACTTCATTAAGCTTATGTTTCTGGAGCACCAAATTGAATCTTATCTAAAACTGTCTAATTCAAGTCCGGCATAATCCGAAACGCTAATGACTTGACTTTCGAGTAAATCCACCGTCTTAAATTGGGAAACTCGAGGAACGCCGAAGATTAAGATAGAACAAGAAAGTTGTATCACAAGCCTATGAATAAACTGAAACGTTTACATGTACATACATACATACATACATACATACATACATACATATATATATATATATATATATATATATATATATATATATATATATATATATATATATATATATATATATATATATATATATATATAGAAAGAGAGAGAGAGAGAGAGAGAGAGAGAGAGAGAGAGAGGGAGGCGGAATTAATAGCAACCAGCACCGCTTATGTTAAGGGTAAGAGTTAAATCAACTCTAAAGCCAAAGCCATTACACTAAATTAATGACGAACAGAGGGAGGTAATTCCCTAGCGTACGCAGCCGTTTTGCAATTTCGAATTTTGGTGTAGAACACCTTAATTCTCATCAGCGGCTCTTAACGCCTTGGGTTAAACTGAACTACTCTTGTCAATCATATAAGAAACACCTTTTAAATCATGTGTTGATTTTCGAAGCGGTGAAAGTGTAAACAAGAAATTAAAAGAGCGGCTTATTAGCAACTAGAACCTAAAGAAAAAAATCACTAAAATTCGAAATTGTAATACGGCAATGTACGCTAGGGACTAACCTCTCTTTGTCCATCATTATTTTAATACTTTAGTGGCTTTAGTGCTAATTTAACTCTTATCTTTAGCATAAGTGGTACTGGTCAGCACCCTCCGTCACTTTAATGACCTCTACTAATTCTGCTTTTATTGCTAATATGCCACTATTTCAATTTGTTATTATATTATAGGCACAGGAGTGGGTATGTGGTAAGAAGCTTGCTTCCCTACCACATGCTTCTGTTCCCAGTCTCATTACGTGACACCTTGTCTTGCATTATAACTTCGGGCTGATCAAAGCCTTGTCAGTGGATTTGGTTGATCGAAACTGAAAGAAACCCGTCATAACTATATATGTATGTATGTGTGTATTTGTATGTCTGTGTTTGTTCACCCACCGTCACTTGACAACTGACGCCGGTGTGTTCATGTCCCCATAAATTAGCGTTTCAGCAAAAGAGACAGATAGAATAAGTACTAGGCTTTCAAGGAATAAGTCCTGGGGTCGATTCGTTTGACTAAAGGCGGTGCACTAGCATGGCCGCTGTCAAATGACTGAAACAAGTACAAAAGAAGGAATATATATATCATGTTGAGAACAATTTAGGTCTTAATAGACACAAGATGTGATCTATTTCTAGCACATTACTTGTCCACGTTAGTGGTCAATGTTATTTTAAAAAATGTACCTTAATCCCCTGAGATTGCAGATACTATTTCTGAATCTCTTTGATTCTTTAGATGTGCTGGCCTCCTGATAATTAATCGATATTAATTAATATATGATTAATTACCATATTTTATAATAATGTAGTACCTATTACCAATTTCTCATACTGAATATATATGACGCAGTAAATATTTTCTGCAGATATATTCCTGGAATTAGCGCGCCAAAACGAAGACTTTTGAATTTTACAATTAAGCTGTAATTAGCAGAACCATATACACGCGCACCCATGGCGGTGGGCAACTTTGTATACGATTCTGATGATTGCGGTTACATTACAAATCAGGCTGAAGAGGAATGGACAATCGGTAAGATTCGTTAAATCCGAACCTGTTTAATAATGTTTTTTTAGGTGATTTTAAATGTCTTGCCCGCTTACGTTTTGGTATGCTGCTATATTTCATGTTGAGAACAATTTAGGTCTTAATAGACACAAGATGTGATCTATTTCTAGCACATTAATTGTCCACGTTAGTGGCCAACGTTATTTAATATATATATATATATATATATATATATGAGATGTGTATATATATATATATATATATATATATATATATATATATATGTGTGTCTGTGTGTGTGTGTGTGTATGTATGTATGTATGTAAGTATGTATGTATGTATGTATGTATGTATCTATCTATCTATCTATATAAACACAAAGTCATCCTATTGTAAAATCGAAGAACACCTTAAATCGAAGAATAGATTCAAAATACATTTTGCAAATAATTATATACGAAATATAAGTCAATTAATACATTAAAATTGAAATTAAAATTTTCACGCTGCATTACATAAATATGGGTATATACTGTTGTAAAATACTTATGTAATGCAGCGTGAAAATTTTTATGTAATAATTGACTTATATTTCGTATATAATTATTTACAATATGTAATTTGAATCTACTCTTCGATTTAAGCTTTTCTTCGATTTTACAATAGGATGTATTTATATTGAATTCATGTATTTTGTTCATTGCATGCTTAAGTGAACATAACATAGATAAGTAATGGGTTCGATTCCTTCGACCAGACGTCTTGCAGGCAGTGGCCCGGCATGGCCACAGTCTTGAGACGGAAACATTTCGGAGAGAAAGATCAATATATCTCTTTTACTGTTTTCACTCTTTTACTTGTTTCAGTCATTTTGACAGCGGCCATGCTGGAGCACCGCCTTTAGTCGAACAAATCGACTCCAGGACTTATTCTCTGTAAGACTAGTGCTTATTCTCTCGACCTCTTTGCCGTATAATTAAGTTTCGGAGACGTAACATACCAACCTCTGTTGTCAAGGGTTGGAAGAGGTGGGGTGCAAACACGGATCCATAAATACATACATAAATATACGACGGACTTCTTTCAGTTTCCGTCTACCAAATCCACTCACAAAGTTTTGGTCGGCCCGAGGCTATAGTAGAAGACATTTGCCCATTATGCCACAGAGTGGGACTGAACCCAGAACGATGTGCTTGGAAAGCAAGCTTGTTACTACACAGCCACGCCTGCGCTTATATATTCATTACACTCTTATAAATTCATGGAATATATGGTTTCATAAATTTAATTCAATTGTCAGTCACACACACACACACACACACACACACACACACACACACACACACACACACACACACACACACACACACACACACACACACACACACACTCGTAAACGCAATATAATACACACATGCCAACTCGTCATTGTATTCCGCCATTTAGCTGCGGGCAGAGAATATTCTGTTTCTATGATATAAAGTTGATATTATTCTGAACTCCCTGCGTACCATATGGGTTTAACTGGAATACCAATGGATATGTGTGTAACATCAAATCTGTAGCCATTAAAAAATATACGCGTCATTCGATGCATCGAATTGTCGTTATTATCATAGGTTGGATGTAGGTTTCTAATATTTGATAATCG
>NC_142930.1:112270098-112287598 GCF_046866305.1 Octopus bimaculoides | reverse complement strand
CACACACACACACACACACACAAATACAAGACGGCCTTCTTTCAGTTTCCGTCTACCCAAACTATTCACAAAGTTTTGATCGACACGAGGCTATAATACTATACCCTTGTGAAGGTGACACGCAGAGGGACTGAACCTAGATCCATGTGATTATGAAGTAACTTCTTAACGCACAGCCACGCGTGCGCCTGTGTGCGCATGTCTTATGTTATTGTGGGGTTGGATAAGCTTTGTGAGATTTCAGCTGTTCATGTTCTTTAACATCAGTCAATATATATCGAGTAGATATGTGATCAAAAGCCTTCCAATAACGACCTTCTACACATTTATATACTGTCCTTACATCTATATTTTTGCTTTTACATCTATATAGTAAATTCGTCAGTCAGATGCCAGGCACATTATCTCAGAAGCATGTCTTCGGATTTTTAAGCTCTGAATTCAAATTCAACCGAAGACAACTTAGTCTTCCATCTTTTTGTAGTCAATAGCATAAAGTACACACACACACGCACGCACACACACACACACACACACACACGTTTATGCTCAAAGACGAGTCAAATTAACTCTAGGTTCTAATTGCTAATAAGCTACCCATTTTATTAGTTATATATATATATATATATACACGCACACACACACACACACACACACACACACACACACACTCACACACACACACACATACATATATATATGTGTGTATGAAGGCGCAAGGCTCAGTGGTCAGAGCGTCGAGCTTACGATAGTGAGGTTGTGAGCTTAATTCCCGGGACAGGCTGCGTATTGTATTCTTGAGCAAGACACTTTATTTCACGTTGCTCCAGTTCACTCAGCTGTAGAAATGAGTTGCGACGTCACAGGTCCCAAGCTGTATCAGCCCCTTTGCCTTTCCCTTGGATAACACTCGTTGCGTGGAGAGGGGAGGCCGGTATGCATGGGTGACTGCTGGTCATCCACAAAACAACCTTGCCCGGACTTGTGCCTGGGATGGTAACTTTCTAGGTGCAATCCCATGGTCAGTCATGACCGAAGGGGGTCTCAGCACACACACACACACACACACACATACACACACACACACACACACACACACACACACACACACACACACACACACACACACACATATATATATATATATATATATGAGAATTTGTTTCGGGTTTGAAAATGCCGTGGAAGGTGAAGAATCCAATGCACTGAGACGGAAATTGGAAAAAATAAAATGACACACACCACGACAGAAATTGTTAACATAACCTTTTTTCTTTCTCTTCACCTTTTTCTCTTTCTCCACTTTTTTTTAAAAAGTAAAACTCAATATGATTGAATTTTCAATAATGTACATTTGTTATGATCTTCACTGAACATCTACATTGATATTACTATCGATCCTCGTGAAACTCATTGAAATTTCTCTGAACATTTGATAGTTTAAACATGTTTGTCCAATTTTTAACTTGAAACTTTAAACTCTCCTAAACCCTTGATTTATGTATTTGTACCATTGATAAGCAAAAAATAAAAATAAATTGTCAAAACTAGTTTGGTATGTGAATAAATCTATTGCAAAATTTAAAGACCAGTAAACGTTTTTAGATTCAGGTGCATTTTCAAACCTCAAAACAACCCTTCCCCTATATTTTCTTGCGTGAGAATACACTTCTTTCCATTTATATATATATATATATATATATATATATATGTGTGTGTGTGTGTGTGTGTGTGTGTGTGTGTGTGTGTGTGTGTGTGTGTGTGTGTGTGAGTAAATAGTGGGGTTGTGTTAACCGCACGTGGAGAAATAATACGAAAATGAAAAATAATAATAAGGCAGAATGCTAAACTGAAAGCATATTTTAATATAGATTTCTAACCGTCTTTCATTGCATGGCAAATTTTCAAGACGAGGGAGAAAGAAAATGGTTTTTACAAAAAAGTAAAAAATAATATATAAAAAAATAATATATAAAAAAATAAATATACCAATACATTATATTGTCTTTGAGCATTTAAAGTTCAATGGTAATCCATGTAGATAATAGTTGGAAAAATAAGGATGCATGAAATTGAGAGTTGTGTTAGGTTTAAAAAAAGAGAAAAGGGGCTAAAGGTTTATGTGTTAAGCAGGAAGTGTGGTGTCAAAACAGGAAGTTTATATATATATATATATATACTTATTCCCAGAATTTCAAACTTAGTGTGTGTGTGTATAGTAGACAGAATTATTGTTACAATGAAATGACAGAAATGTTACGTGTCGGATTAAATGTTTAGCAGTATTTATTTTCACTTTTTTCTTTCGGAGTTCAAATTCCGCTGATATCAACTTTAAATGGCAACCTGTCATGGTGGATAAATTAAAGCCTGTAATCAACTTCTCCCATTTCCCTAAAATCGCTAGCGCTATGCCAACATTTAAAACAATTATTACCATTGATATTTCATTATCTTAGCCAGCAAGAAGGCGGCAAGCTGGCAGAAACGTTAGCACGCCAGGCGAAATGCTTAGCGATATTTCGTCTGCCACTGCGTTCTGAGTTCAAATTCCGCCGCGGTCGACTTTGCCTTTCATCCTTTCGGGGTCGATAAATTAAGTACCAGTTACGTACTGGGGTCGATATAATCGACTTAATCCGTTTGTCTGTCCTTGTTTGTCCCCTCTGCGTGTAGTCCCTTGTGGGCAGTAAAGAAATAGGTATTTCGTCTGCAGCTACCTTCTGAGTTCAAATTCCGCCGAGGTCGACTTTGCCTTTCATCCTTTTCGGGGTCGATAAATTAAGTACCAGTTACGCACTGGGGTCGATGTAATCAACCTGATCCCCTTGTTTGTCCCCTCTATGTTTCGCCCCTTGTGGGCAATAAAGAAATAAGAAACGTTAGCATGCCGGGTGAAATGTTTAGCAGTATTTTGTCTGTCTTTACGTTTTGAGATCAAATTCCGCCGAGGTCGACTTTACCTTTCATCCTTTCGAGCTCGATAATTTAGGTACCAGTTCCGTACTGTGGGTCGATCTAATCGACTAGCCCCCTCCTCCGAAATTTCGGGGCTTGTGCCTAGAGTAGAGAAAAAAATCGTTAGCACTCCAGTGAAAAACTTAGCAACATTTGTTCCTTCTTTCCGTTCTGAGTTCAAATTCCACTCATGTCAACTATACCTTTTATCCTTCTGCAGTCAATAATATAAGTAGCAGCTGAGAACCAGTGTCAATTTCCGCCGAAATTGCTGGCGTTGTATCAAAATTGAAATCAAAATTTCATTATCTGATTGTATTTGTGTATGTTTGTAGGTTTTATGAATGTGTGTATTGTGTATATATACTTGCCTATACCAATATCAAATGCAATGTCGTCGTAAATATATCGAACGTAAGTCACCCGTCTGTGTTTTGTAAGTCGGCTTATTCTTCATAACATTTTCTTTATTCTTTTGTTAACAAAGATTTCAAAACCATTCATTATATAGATTTCTTGAACAAATATATTAATTTCAATATGAATTAATCAGCTGAAAAATATTTATCCTGAAATTTGCTTCTTTACATCCCATGAGCTTAACTGTCACGAGTCAATAATCGTCAAGATATCAAAATCTGTATATATTTGTTTGTCTTAGAAAATTTGAAATATTTATGGTTAAAGTT
This sequence comes from Octopus bimaculoides, assembly GCF_046866305.1. Classification (NCBI taxonomy): domain Eukaryota; kingdom Metazoa; phylum Mollusca; class Cephalopoda; order Octopoda; family Octopodidae; genus Octopus; species Octopus bimaculoides. The sequence continues at coordinate 112,283,951 of NC_142930.1, read as the reverse complement.
GAAAGTAGAATAAATTTTCAGTTTGTATGTATTGGTATATACTTCTGTGGTCATTCTTACATCTACATAGGATGTGCAATGCAGCAGTCGTTTTAAGCCGATAAGTATGTTATCTTCGTTTTATAATTAATTGAATTGTTCCTGTACAGAAGGAGCTGTTTTCTAACTCAGCAGCAAAGCTCTATTGTTACAGCTTAGTTAACAACAATGATGAAGAGGTTTTGAATTAAAAAAAATTTTACGTTACTTTTATTGTTCAGCGTACTGCTTCTAATTAAGAAGTCCGAGGTAGTTGGTCTCTTCTTTTGCCTTGAAACACCAGTTTAGAGCGATTATTCTTAGAGATTTACTAATATAAACTAGAGCGCCAATAACTATAAATTTCACTTTATAATCCAGGCGGAAGAGTTATATGTTCTGAAATGTTGACCAAAAATATTCTCATCTTCAGTCATTATTTTTAAAACAATGTTCAAATCTGAAGACAAGACCCCAGTAGTTCTATATTTAAGCGATGAAGAATTACGTACGTTATTTACATTATTTACATTTGACTGATATTTGTCCTCATCTTGTTTGTTGTTAACACAACGTTTCGGCTGATATACCTTCCAGCCTTTATCAGGTGTCTTGGGGGAAATCTCGAACCTGGGTTCTCCTTCTTAAGGTATTTTTCGATGTTGTTGTTGTTGTTGTTATTATTATTATTATTATTATTATTATTATTCACGTCACTGCCTGGAATCAAACTCGGAATCTTGGGGTTAGTAGCCCGCGCTCTAAACCACTACGCCATATGCTCACGAGCATAATAATAATGATAATAATAATAATAATAATAATAATAATAATAATAACAATAATGATTATGATGATGATGTTTACATCGAAAAATACCTTAGGAATGAGAACCCAGGTTCGAAATTTTCCCAAGACACCTGATGAAGCCGAAACGTTGTGTTAACAAAAAACAAGACGAGGACAAATATCCGTCAAATGTAAATAATATAAATAGTGTAAATAAGACTCCAGTAGGTACACATAATTTTTCTATCCTAACTTAAACAACATTATCAGACACGACTGCTTCGATTTGGAAAGGATATTGAAGCGAAAGCACGCTTTATATTTATCTCTGCGCATTCTTTACTGTAGAAGTATTATATATTGTTTTGGTATCAACATTTTTCGTACCAACATTTTTCGTACCAACATTATATATTAGTTTGGTATTTTGAGTTCTTTCTTGTTTTATCCACGTCCTTATTTTAATCCAGTGGCTGTGTAGTGAATGTGGGTGAACTGTTGTTTATCTCCTTCATTTTATCGCGCTTGCACACCCCTTCTTTAATCTGCATAAATATCGGATTTTTGGGGTATTCGGCTAAAGATATGTATGTATGTTTGTATTTATGTATGTATATATGGATGGATGGATTGATGGATGTATTATGTCCATAGTTATGTATGAATGTATATAATACATTCATCGATCGATCGATCGATCAATCCATCCATCCATACATACATACATACATGTGTACATACCTACATAGATATAAATGCATGTATATATACATATACACCTATATATACACACACATACATACGTATATATGTGTGTATATATATATATATATATATATATATATATATATATATATTAATAGTTATCGCCAAGCCAACATGGCAGTCCCAAAATTAGGACGAAAGCTGCCGTGAATTAGCTCCAAGAAGCCATCGCCTCTAGCTAGCTATGTGACACACGAAACCTGTGTCCTAATTTTGGGACTGCCATGTTGGCTTGGCGATAACTATTAATTTCCAGTACCGCTGCCGTAGTCTCCTTTAGAGAGACTTAGAAATATTAATAACTCTATATATATATATATATATATATATATACATACATACATACATACATACTTACATACATACATACATACATACATACTTACATACATACATACATACATACGTGTATATACATAATTGTATGAAGGACCTATAATCCTTTAATCCAATAATCCTACGGTTTGTACCATTGTCCAGTGAAAAAAATATATATTAGTTTAGTATTGATATATACACCTATTTAATAATCACAGAAAGTGAATTAATTTAATTTAATTTAATTTAATTTCTGTAATTAAACTAATTGGACATGGAAACGGCTGTAGGACTGACATTTCATTATACGGATTTGAATATCTTTAAATAAACTGATGTTTGCATGCCAATTTCTCCATTTTCTTCTTTTTTCGCATTCAAATATATATATATATAGAAGGTTTAGATCTAGATTCAAGATTCAATATGGTACTTATGATTAGGCACCAGAATATAGTATGGTATGGTATTATACAAAAACCATTCCAAAAAACTAGGTGATCAAAAAATCAAAATAAGCAACACGGATTTCAAAGATGATTGCAGTACGCACGTTTCATGCTACTCCATTTATTTAAGTAATGCGAGCATTACATTAAATGCAATATGTAGAGCAGTCTTCAGCTGCAGGAAAATGCAGAAAATTACAGTAGAATAGACATATTATAATTGTGGCAACATTTCAAATCCAAGTGGGAGGGAGAATACATAAAAATCCATCTTGACATAGCCAAGTCTATCAGGCTAGAAGATTGCTCTACGTATTGCATTTAATGTAATGTTCGCATTACTTAAATAAATGGAGTAGCATGAAACGGGCGTACTGCAATCATCTTTGAAATCTGTGTTGCTTATTTTGATGATATATATATATATATACTCACGGCAAGTTCAATGTACTAATTTATATTCGTTTTAATACGCACACATACAAGACAATGTCCTCGATACTGCCTAGAAACGAACGTTTATCTCTACCATATTAAGATTAATACTCGACTTAGTGCAAGTGAGCATATTTTCTGTTTGAGTTATAAAACGACGTATCACATGATTCGTAATTAGGTGAAGCCATTATTCTTATTGAATATTTTCATAAATTTTACTTTAGAGGAATATCATATATCATTTCTATGATTGCTACTCCCATCAGAGCTTATATATATATATATATATATATATATTTGTAACACAACGGTTTTAGCTGACAATTTATAAGTAATAACTTTTGCTGCAACGCAAATAAATAAATACAAAAATACATGAAGGGAAATAAAACGTAAAGAATCTAAAAGGTTAGTTTTTGCCGAAAAAGTAAATTCGCAGCGTGAATTTGCCGATATAAATTAAGCTATTATCAGCAGAAGTTGTCAAATGGTTCGAACATAAATTTATAATCCAATAATAGATGATAATATGTAATTCTAATGTTGTCCTTTTCTCTAATAGGAATATATTTATGAATTTTACTGGATGCTAAACTTTCTAGAAATCTCTACGGGGAGGCTAAATTTACAAAACCGTTAATGCAATTCTGCTATCTGTACAGTTGGCTGATATATGCATATGAAGGTTTAGCTATAAACAATATGTACACATGTGCATATGTCTACAGCATACTCATACATACACAGATATATGCACATATATATATATATGTGAGTCTCCATACACATACACATACACACACACACACATACACACACATACACACACACACACACACACACACACATATATATATATATATATATATATATATATATATATATATATATATATATATATATATATTTATTTATTTATCTATATGCTTGTGCATACATATATAGTATATAGATACATACATATATATGTTTACTTGTGCGTATAAAGTACGTGAATTGCTAGAATCGTTAAAGCCTAGGATAATATAATTCGGCCGAATGCACTCTGAGTTCAAGTTCTACCGACATATAATTTGTTTAATAATATCAGAGTTGAGAAAGATATGAGAATGTTCCAAATTTGGGCAGTGACATAACAGAATTGTTTGAATGTCGGACGAGATACCTTTTTATAGAATTTCCAACTCTGCGAGTAACGTCATCAAAGACACTAATGCTAAAGTACATCTACATCACCCTTCTTTTTCCGGCTGAATGAAAATTGTGCTGGAACTTTCTAGATGCTCATCTGCGGACCAACTAGTGAAGACAAAGTAAGGCGTTATATATATACATATATATATATATATATATATATATATATATATATATATATATATATACATAATTAAGGGATCAGCAACATTTGCTTCACCACATACCGATGTTCAGAAATAGCAGCTATTGCTATCTGTTGGAGTTTCAGAACTTTAGCTTCTATTTCTGAACTTCGGTATGTGGTGAAGCAACTGTTGCTGATCCCTTAATTATATTTATACATTTATAAGAACTTTTAAATAAGTTCTTTACCGATAATGGTGTTTACATACCGAAGTGCTTGGTAAAAATATTAATTATTAATTTATTAATAAATTAATAATCCTTTACCCTTTTATTTGTAATATATATATATATATATATATATATATATATATATATATATATATATATATATATATATATATATATATATATATATATATATATGAGTTTGTTCGAGAACGTATTACTCCAAGCCATTGTTCAGATAAACAAGCAGGAAGAGAGCATGAATTTTGCAGCGGTGGCCAAAAGCCACAAAAAAGGAGTCAATATGGACGAGATAGAAGACTACAAGTATATGCTTCGCAGGGAGGGGAATGGCATAAAGGTGTCCCATCACCAAGAAGTATTACAGGAGGCAAAGAAAAGAATGATCAGCTACGGAACGTATTCGGTGAAGCCAAAGAGAATAGAGATAATGACAAACAGGTAAATCGAAAAGGTATTAAAACTTATCTGGCTGGAAATTACCCACCTAGCCAGAGGGAGAAAGTTTGGAATGGTAGCGGTGCGGTTCCGAAGTGAATCCACAGCCAGACGACACTCAGCAACCCGCTTGAAACTCTAGGAGGTAATTCTTCTATCCATATACCTTGGAAGGCGTGCTTCCAGGGTAAGGGTAGAAGATATACCACCAGAAATTAATGTACCCTTGCTGGTGGCAGCAATACTACCGGGATTGGGGGAGGATAAAATAGCGGTCCTCCACGTCTACACTAGCACTGTCTACAGAAATTGGCAGGCACAGAGTCTGAATATGGTCGTTCTGGCAGCCCCGGTGGACCTCAAAGAAATAACTGAAAATTACGGCAGATGAGTTAACGCTCACGGTCAGAGTGGAGAGCAGGACTCCGCGATGCTACAGCGGGGACTGTCCTCCACCGCCCGTAAAGACCAAAGAAAAGCCCGTAAGCAGGGAGGAAGCCGCAGCTTCAGCGCCGACGAAAGACAATACAAGTGCCGAGGACGAAGAAGAGGTGAACACCGAAGGGAATCAAGGGGAAACGGCTTGTAGAAAAGTAAGATACAAGATAAAAATGGCACACCCTGTGAATGTTGACCACTCCATACCACACCAACCCGACTCCCACCCACACTCACTCTGCCCCACTATCCCCTACAGATACCAACCTTCTCCACAGCCCGCCGACTCAAAGACAAATACAAGCACACATGAATCCCATAACTTCCCCTCGCCCTGTGAGATAAAATATGCTGTAACATATGACGGAAGAAATAGAGAGCGTTACGATGAGATAGACACTTGGGGCAATATAATAAACGTAAATTCGACAGTATATTGCGGGTTACCATGGCGATAGCATTGTGTGGTGGCAAACGTGGAATAATTGTCAAGAATAAAAGATTACGATAAGGACTATGAATACTGGGTCAGGAAAATCGACACCAGCCAATTACCAAAGTGGATAGAGTAACGAAATCGTCGTGGTGATTATAATATAGACATTCTTCAGAAGGACGAAGATTAACTGTGTTTTAAAGTCGTAATAACAGGTTAAATGAAGCCACTCAGTGGTGGGGCTGAACGGCTTCATTTCATTTTTCAGTTTCATCCATTATTTTATTCATCTCTTATATTCGTGTCTTTTCTCACCCTGCATTGTCCCCTCTATGTTGACCCCATAAGGATAATAAAAAATTCTTTACATTTATGGAATGCAAAAGAAGAGAAAAGGAATTATGGGACTTCTGTCTACACACAGCCATTATGGATTACTACAAAATATTTTACCATAGATTTATATTATTTTTTCAAAAAATGTTTTGCTCAAGTTTATACCAATACACATCTATACCAATATCTTTTGAAACAACACCTTTATCACGCGATTTTAAATAGCATCTCTCTCATTCGATTGATTACACGGAAATTCATCCTTTTCTCTGACGATTGGATGTATAATCTAATACTATCAATCAATTATGGATTTCATTTCGAAAGGTAATAGTTTCATGAAAGCTTTCTGAATAATCATACTTTATATCTTTATCTATTAATACAATATTATTTATATTACAGATGTATATCTTCTGTGATTTTCTGATGTAATTTTTCCTGCTTTGACTTCCCAATATATTATCACTCTAATTGAAACTCTAAATACCTTTAAGGTTTTAGACATATCTCATACCAAGAATACTTATCTGAAATCCAGTACACTTTATTGTCATTGAATATATTTGATTAAATATATATATATATATATATATATATATATATATATATATATATATATATATATATATATATATATATATATATATATATATATATATATATATATATATATATGCAAATTCTATCCTGCGGTATTTGGTCCGGCTCTGTTGGTGCTAAGCTCAAATTCCACCTCGAAATACAAAACTACTGCTGATTACCCTGCCACAGAATCACCATTGATTGTGACTATTGTAATGTGTGGGGAGTTATTGTAGCTGATTGCTACACATAATTAGAAATATTTCTCTACTGAGGTATCTATTTAAAGCTTAATAAATACTAAGACGTCAGTTCTTATATTACGTTTTAATACTGATATAGTACTGTCTTTACCAGACAAATCACATTCCCCCTCGTCAAGTAAGTTTTTTTTCACAAAACATCGTTTCGCCATTTTTAGTTGCACACGCACACACACACACACACACACACACACACACACACACACACACATTATCTCGCATGATTATTATTGGTCCTTAAATGATCGTGTGTGTTAAACGGGCAAATAGCCTGAAAAAGTAATCACTTTGTCGTGTATATATATATATATATATATATATATATATATATATATATATATAAGTTAAAAAAAACACAAAAAAACAACAAAGTGAGGACGTGATACGGATAGTGTTATTGGACGCTCGGGAAAGGAAGGAGAGATAGTATGACGTTTCGGGCGAAGCCCTTCGTCGGAAAGACAGAAAGTTCGGAGAATGGAAAAACGGAGGAAGAGGGAAATGGCACCGATGCCCACGAGGTTACATTGTGAATGGACCGGAAGAGGAGGTGGTGGGGGGGAAATTCTTTCTAAGACAGGAGAGTGAGAAACGGAGGTGAATATCTGTGCGTACGCGAGAGTCAGCGAGTGTGTGTGTGATAACAGAACGTGTGTGTGCGTATGTATGTGTGTGTGTGTGTGTGTGTGTGCATGGTTTGGTGGTTTATCTGTTAGTGTGTATGTGTGTTTGTGTGTGTGTGTGTGACGTAGTGGAAGGAATTAGTAGCAGGAATAGTTCGTGGGTGCTTATGGACAACGGTGAGTGGAGGGTCAGCAGGCAGGTTTTGAGTATGTGTGTGTTCGTGTTGTGTTTGTGTGGGGTTGTAGGTGTTGGGTACGTGTGCATTTGTGTGTGTATTTTGTACGTGCGCGTGTGTGTATGTGTATGTTTTTGTGCGTGCGTGTATGTTGCGTATATGTGCGTTGCTTCGTACGTGTGTGTGTGCGTGCGTTTGCTATTGTATGTGCGTGTGTTGTTTATGCCCATGTGTGTGTGATTGTATGCGTGTCTGTGTGAGTGTGTTGTGTTGGTGAGAAGTGTGTGTGCGTGTGTGTGCGTGTGTATGTGTATGTGGGTGTGTGCGTGTGTGTGTATGTGTGTGAATATGCGTGTGTGTGTAAGCGCGTGTGTGTTTATGTGTGTCTGTATGTGTGTGTCCGTGTGCGTGTGTGTGCGCGTGTGTGTATATTTTTTGTGCGTGCGTGTCTGTGTATATTGTGTATGTTTTCGTGCGTGCGTGTGTGTTGTGTATGTGAGTGAGTGTTGTGTATGTGAGAGGTGTGTGTGTAGGTGTATGGGAGGTATGTGAGGTATGTGTGAATGGGGGTATGTATGGGTTGTCAGGTGTGTGGGAGGTATGTGTGAATGGGGGTATATGTGGGTTATGTGTGCAAGGGTGTGTATGCTTGGGTGTGTGTGTGTGTATGTTTGCGTGATTGTTAGCGTGTGTGTGTATGCGCAAGTGTGCGTGTGTATGTGCGTTTGTATAAGTGTGTGGGCGAGTCTGAGCGTGTGAGTGCATGCATATGTGTTGTGTGTGTGGTGTGTTGGGGGGAAGGTGTGCTTACATGTGTGTGTATGGGTGCGTGTATTTTTTGTGTTTGGGTATGTGTGCGTGTAGGAAGGGATGAAATAAATTGTAGATAATTGTAGTGATTGTAATAAAAAAGTGAATAATGGATATAATGTAAAGTGGATGGGGGGGGGGTAAAACATATATATAAAAAGAATAATAAATAAAGAAAAGTGTTGCATTGTCGTAAAGGGGAGAGACATAAGGAGGAGGGGGCTGTGTTGAGTCCGAAGGGGAAAGATGATCTAAGGTTAAAAATATAGCGCTGTTCCAAGTAGAGTCGCGAGGGAGTGGACCCATGGTGCAGGGCGAGGCCAAAAACGGAGATGTTAGAGGGGGAGTGGTTGGCCAAGTGGAAGTGACGGGCGACGGGGTAGTCCGAACCTAGCCGAACGTCCCTTAGGTGTTCGGTGAAACGGTCGGTCAGCCGGCGGCCCGTCTGCCCCAAGTAGAGTTGGTTGCATAGGGTGCATTTGATGCAGTAAATTAGGTTGGAGGAGGTGCAGGTGAAACTGTGTGGAATGTGAAGAGTTTGTAGGTTCGACCCTGTGACAGAGGTAGTGTTGGTGATGAAGGGGCAGGTGTGACAGCGGGATCTGGAGCACGGGAAGGAGCCGGGTGGGGGTGGGGAGGAAGAGGAGAAGGTACTACGGACCAGTAGATCGCGTAGGTTGCGGCCGCGTTTGAAAGAGGATAGGGGTGGGTGGTGGGATCGAGCTGGTGGTGACGGAAGGCCCGTAGGATCCTCCAACGAAGGGGTAGGGTGGCAGGGTGGAAACGGAGTGGGAAGGGGGTACGGTTAGGGGATTGGTGTGGGGGAGGAGAGAGGGCGGTGATGCGGTCGATTCGACGAGCACGGGCGAGGGAGGATTGGACAAGGAGGGAGGGGTATCCTCGATGCATGAACAGACGAGCAAGATACTGGGACTGGGTCTCGAAATCCTGGTCCAGACTGCACAAACGTCGGAGGCGGAGGAACTGGGAGTAGGGGATTGCCCGTTTGGTGTGGAATGGATGGGAGGAGGAGAAGTTGAGGTAGAGGTGGGAGTCAGTGGGTTTGAAGAAGGCGGAGGTAGTTAGAGAGTTGGAGGGGGGTTGATAGAAAGAGAGATGTCGAGGAAGTTAACAGAGGTGTCAGAGATGGTAGAAGTAAAGTCAAGAGCAGGGTGGAAGTTAGAGACGAAGGAGATGAAAAGGCAGAGCTGTTCGCGGGAGAGGGAGGTGGCTCCTATACAGTCATCTATGTAGCGCCCGTATAGTTCCGGGGTCGGACCGGAGAATTGAGAGAATACTTGGGCTTCAATGTAACCAGCAAAGAGGTTGGCGTAATTGGGCCCCATTCTCGTTCCCATCGCGACCCCAGAGACATGTTTGTAGGTATCTCCGGAGAACGTGAAGCAGTTGAGGGTGAGGACGAGTTCTGCCAGACGAAGCAGGGTAGGGGTGCTAGGTGTGGGGTCAGGGCGGCGGTCAAGGAAGTATTGGAGGGCTGAGAGACCATCGTTGTGTGGAATCACGGTGTATAGGGATTTGATGTCCAGGGTGAAGAGGAGGTGTGAAGGGCCGGGAGGGAAAGAAAAGGAATTGAAGAGGCGAAGGGCGTGGTTAGTGTCGTGTATGTGGGATGGGAGGGCAGCAACTAACGAGGATAGGATACGGTCGAGGTATTTTGAAATGAGTTCGGTGGGGCAAATGCAAGCAGAGACAATGGGGCGGCCAGGGTTGTTATGTTTGTGGATCTTGGGAAGGAAGTAGATGGAGGAGGTGCGCGGTGTGCGGCCGATGAGGTTGGTGGCGGTGGCGGAAAGAGCAGAGGAGGAGATGAGGTCATGGATTGTGGAGGACACAAGCCGTTGGTAGGAGGGGGTGGGGTCGGAGGGGAGGAGGCGGTAGAAGAGGGGATTGTGAAGCTGGCTTAGCGATTCCTCTCTGTAAAGGTCCGCGCGACACACCACCACTGCTCCACCTTTGTCCGCCGGCTTGATGACGATGTCGTGACGGCGGCGGAGATTGCGGAGGGCGACCGATTCGGCCCGGGTGAGATTGGCCCGGAGGGATATGCGCCCTTTCAAAACCTAGCCAGGCTCATGGGTCCGGTTACCCGGTTTCAATGGCATATGTGTTCCCCAGCTGCACGGAACACCAGTCCATCGCAGCGTTACTCATTTTTGCCAGCGGAGTGGACTGGAGGAACGTGAAATGAAGTGTTTTGCTCAAGAACACAACGCGTCACCTGGTCCAGGGATCGAAACCACACTATTGCGATCAGGATGCTGACACCCTAACCACTAAGCCACGCGCCTCCACACACGCACACACACAAACACGCACATATATATATATATTTATATGTATATGTATATATATATATATATATATATATATATATGGCTTGTGTGTTTTCTCGTTTACGTTTTGTTTGCAATGTCCTGTACCCAGATATGCACCTATACATACAGGTGGATGTCGGTACGCACATACCTGTACGTATATATGCATATACTCATTTACTATTTGTTTATATATATATATATATATGTATATATATATATATATATATATATATATATATATATATATATATATATATATATACACACATGACAAAGTGATTTTTGTCCCGCCACTACTTGACAACTGGTGTTAGTGTACTTATGACCCAGTAAGTTAACAGCTCGTCAAAAGAGAAAGATAGAATAAGCACCGGGCTTAAAAAAGATGAGTACAGGGCTCAATTTGTTCGACTAAACTTTTTCAAGGCGGTGCTCGAGCATGACCGCCGTCTAATGACTGAAATAAGTAAAAAAAAAATGGGTAAACATTTTCTGTAGCGTAATTTACTATAGCCTCAGGCCGACCAAAGCCTTGTGAGTGGATTTGGTAGACGGGAACTGAAAGAGGCCCGTCGTATATATGTATATGTATATATATATATGTGTGTGTTTGTGTGTCTGTGTTTGTCCCCCCAACATCGCTTGACAACCGATGCTGGTGTGTTTACGTCCCCGTAACATTAGCGGTTCGGCCTAAGACACCGATGGAATAAGTACTAGGCTTACAAAGAATAACTCCTGGGGTCGATTTGCTCGAATAAAGGCGGTGCTCCAGCATGGCCGCAGTCAAATGAATGAAACAAGGAAAAGAGTAAAAGAGTAAAAAATGTTATATTAACTTTTATTCTCTTGTACTATAAAATTTACCATCTCATTATAGAAAAATGCCTTAAGTTATTTACTTTAGTTTCATGACGGTTGTATCGATGTGCAATTTTGAAAATATCATTTGAGGAAGTTTGCTGCTATCTAATGAAACAACAGTCACTGATGTTCGCCGTTTAATTGTTAAATAACTCTGGGGCTTATTATGTAATATCATTGTTCTCATGCAAGTCTACACACAGCATATTTCATTTTCCTCCTGCACGTTGATGAAACAATTGTAAACCATGGAGTAACAACTACATACTTCACTTATTACACATCACTGCTCAGCGCTATTACCGTGTGTATTTTGTTTACTACGAAGTACTGAATAGATCGAACGATCACTTATTATAATACATATACATACATATTTATATTTATAAATTTTCGGTTTATGTGCAAAGACAAACTGAAGAAATATATATTATTGACTGGTTATGATAGTGAAAAACATAAACAATATAATGTAAGGGTGGGCATACAAGAAATACAATGAAATGTTTAATGCAAAAATCCATTCGTTTGAGGTTTTATTATGGGATTTCAGTGAAAGCTTAAGAAAACATAATCAATATAATGTTGGGAAAAATTCTCTTAACAGATATTAATGTCTTTATGAAGTAAAAATGTGTTAAACATTTTTTGCGAGTGGATTACTCCATAAATATTCTAACTGTTTCTTCGATACAGCAATATGAATAATATTCGATAATCGATGACAGACGATGGTTTTAACAACATCGATTCTGTTTTTGTTTTGTTTTTTGATATATAATATCTATAACTACTTTATATTTGGAAAAAACATTACCGGTTACAGGCGTGGCTGTGTGGTAAGAAGTTTATTTTCCAACAACATAGTTCCAGGTTCAGTCCCACAGCGTTGCACACTCGGGTATGTGCCTTCTACTACATCCTCGGACTTGTGAATGGATTTGGTAGCCGAAAACTGAAATAAATCCGTCGTATGTATGTATGTGTGAGTGTGTTACTTCGAGTTTGTGTTTGCCTCCCCACTTGTTAGCGTGTCTATGTCCCCATAACTTGATAGTTCGGCAAAAGCATCCGATAGAATTAACTTTAAAAATACTAGTCCTGGTATCGATTCATTCGACTAAAAATGTCTTCAAGTCCGTGCCACAGCATGGCTGGAAGCTAACGTTTCATCCATTATTCTAAGAGGTATAAATGTTGTTAAAGAAGTGTCTAATGAATGTTGCTACGAACATGAAGACAGCGTTCTTGTTGAAGACGGGGATGGCAAAACTGGTTTGCGCCTTTTCCTCTCTTATTAATATATCTGCCTCGGCTAGACACATGTCTTTCTTAAGCAGATCCATACCAAAAATTCCTTGCAACGAATGTAGTCTGGCTGATATTATTGTCATTTATTACGATGTTATTCGTTGTAGTGGTGGCGGTGGTGGAGTTGGTTGTGGTCGAGAAACTGTCACTATTTGCTGTCATTTGTTTATTCGTTGTAGTGGTTTGAGGTGGCAGGGTCATCTGTGGTCTTGATGCGGCTGCTATGAGTCGTCTTTTGATTTGGAATACAGTAATCCATCGCCATATCGCGGCTCACCTATCGCGCACTCAATACATGTAGATTCACCTATCAGGCACTCAGTACATCGCGGTTCACCTATCGTGCACTAAGTACAACACGGATTTTTCTGGCTAATATAATTAAATTAATATCACGGACTCCTCAGTATATCAGGGTTTCTGCGGCTGACAGGTATTTATATTATTTAAGGTGATAATTATTTCTGTGGGAGGTTTTGGAACGTAACACCCCTGATAGTCGAGGAATTACTGTATTCCAGTAAATTGGAGGGAATTCAGCATCGCAGTTTGTGGTGTCGCTAAAATTGTTGGTATTCCTACATTTTCATATAGAGCAGCGAGCTGGCAGAATTGTTAGCACGCTGGACGAAATGCTTTGCGGTATTTCACCCGTTACTACGTTCTGAGTTCAAATTCCGCTGTGGTCGACTTTGCCTTTCATCCTTTTGGAGTCGTTAAATAAGTACCAGTTGAACATTGGGGTCGATGAAAGCAACTCATCCCCACCTTCCCCAAGTTATCCTTGTGGTAAAAATTTGAAATAATAATTATTTTTTGACATGTCTGTAATTTCGTGTGCGAGAATTTGAACCTGCTGTATGCTTGCCCCTCCCTTCTATTAAAGGG
>NC_142930.1:112255098-112265098 GCF_046866305.1 Octopus bimaculoides | reverse complement strand
ATTATGTGTTGTAGAAATACGTAATTTAATTTAACAAACGACAAAAAAACAAAAACGACCCAAACATTACATTCCCAAAACTTATACTAATTCTTGTAAGATTTAATAAATTGTGACTTTATGTATCAAATAAACACAAAGAGACAAGAAGAAAAAAATACCCAAACAAACAAAACACCAGAAACATTAGGATGCTCTATTTTACAGAGATGATTGATTTCAAATAATTTTTACGAAAGTTCAAGACCGTATTAAGCAATCAATAGTGAACAAAAAGAGAATAATCTTTTGCTCTACTTGAAATACAATGATCAATCGAATTGCGTTATGTCGCTTTTATTTATTCATTTTTTTTTCACCTGCGTAATATTCTACGATTTCAACTGGCAAATTCCGGATAATTGGCCGCACATATAAACCAGTACATTGTTTTACACGACATTTGTGATAATGCAGTTTTGCAGATGCTTTGGAAGATATATTTTTGTGATATTTTTCTTACGGAAATAAATTATATAAGTGACATTCTACGTAATATTGCCTTCTATGTAGGTCAATATGTCTTCTTCCAAATACCACTCGTTCAATTGGTTCTCTGTATTTGTTAGTCTCAGAACTGTTATGATATATGTAATCCATTACACCATTCATTTTTATGTGTAATTATATTCTCTTCACACAACACAAAAAAAGAAATTTAGTAAGAAGGAAAACAAGAAACAATAACTGTCTCATAAAAATACTTCGCTGAATCGGAAAATTTACCATAAATTTCAATTTACGTGCCAGTAAGCAATTGTTGTTCGGATGTTATCCAAGAAGCAGTCAACTATATTTTACTCAAACAGCAACACTCTCGCTGTGCTCTTCGCTGCATTTGTGGCATGTGGCAGGTGGTAAAAGTATGTGGTGGGGGCTGAATGTGAGCCGTGAAAAACGCAATGTTTTACGCCCGGTGCTTTGCTTGAAAACGATATTATTTGTTCAACACAAAACGGCTCGGAATTATGCGCTCAGATTTGCTATCTGAATTCAAAAGAAATGAAAAAAAAAAAAAAATAATAATAATAATAAAAAAAAATTGCTGTTAGAAATTTATTCGGGTCAGTGAAGACGATAATGTAAGATTTAAATGCACCGTACTTGGCAATATGTCTAGCCACTGGGAAATATTTGAAAGCAAGAGTTATTTTGCTGAGATTTATACGAGAATATATCTACATTCAAATGAACATTTTCAATGAAATAGGCAGATAAGAGTGAGTGGATACAATTGATACACACACGCACACACACACACACACACATATATATATATATAAAGAAAGAGTGAGAGAGAGAGAGAGAGAGAGAGAGAGAGAGAGGAGGGAGGCAATATCTGTGTGCATATGTTGGAAGGTTAGTTGGGAGTGATGGGATGAAAAAAGAGAGGAAAAATTTCTCATTTTCTCTATGGTCATTCGATATAACAAGTAAGATATTACACAATCATTTCAAGAAATTGCTTTTCCATTTTTCTTACCTGATTTCCTATCATTGTTTTACTGTATTAAGTGCCCTATTACGTTGAAAAACTGATATGTAGTCATTCAGTCTTCTCGGAATCGCAGTCAAATTTTCCTTAAATTTCAAACCACCATTTTAGAACAAGGACATAATAGTATATCTATAGATACACTACCTCTGAATAAAGTTAGGCTATTCAAGATTACTAAGTATTTAAATGCAAATTTGATTGATCTGAGTAACACTGAGCCTAAACACAAACCACCATGAGATCATCGAAGACGCATCGACATCTTCAGCGGATATTATAAAATGACAACAATAACATTTTGATACGGAGTACCTATCAAATTTATTAACAAACAGGTCCTTATTTCTTTATTGCCCACAAGGGACTAAACATAGAGGGAACAAACAAGGACAGACAAAAGGAATAAGTCGATTACACCGACCCCAGTGCGTAACTGGTACTTAATTTATCGACACCGAAAGGATGAAAGGCAAAGTGGACCCCGGCGGAATTTGAACTCAGAACGTAATGGTAGACGAAATACCGCTAAGCTAACGATTCTGCCGGCTCGCCACCTTAATAAACAAACAAGTTAGCAATTAAAACTTTTATAAACTCTCCACCTGCGCATCATACAAAAGTTCGACAAACCATAAGGATGTATGATACTGTAGGACTGTCGTGTTAAAAATACAGAATATTATCGGAACGAGAGAACATCATCGCTCCTCTCATTCACCAGAACGAATGAGTCGTTTCGGCTATTTTGAGGCCTGTAAATGTCAAGCAAACCTATTGTCAACCGCTTAAACGGAAATTGTGATTTCATGTAATAGATAATGCTTCCTGTATATGGAAGCACGATATTTTAGGATTTACATAACAACAGTTTCCTCATGAATCTCAGTATGAGAATGAATTATTAGTTCATACATTCTTCTTCTTCTTCTTCTTCTTCTTCTTCTTCTTGTAGTTGTTGTTGTTGTTCTTTTTCTTCTTCTCCACCTCCTTGAAGGTGGTATTGTTGTTGTTGTTGTTGTTGTTGTTGTTGTTGTTGTTGTTGTTGTTGTTGTTGCTGTTGTTGTTGTTGTTCTTCTTGTTCTTCTTCTCCTCCTCCACCTACTTGTAGTTGTTTTTCTTCTTCTTCTTCTTCTTCTTCTTCTTCTTCTTCTTCTTCTTCTTCTCCTCCTCCACCTACTTGTAGTTGTTTTTCTTCTTCTTCTTCTTCTTCTTCTTCTTTAATCCCTGTACACACACATCACACATAGGATATATATGCATATAATTTACATATTCGTTGGTTATTCTTCCTATGCGATAAACGGTTTCACTTCAGAAACCAGGTTTCGTCTAAAAAAAAAAAAACACACACACACACAGACACAAACACATAACCATCTAAGACTGAAAAATAAATGAATAAACCACAGAAACAAGTATTGAGAATCACTTGTAAACATCTTCGTAATCTCGTATGGCTTCTTAACAAAATTAATAAAATTTCAAAGAATTCCATTATCATTTGATAAATATAGTCTATTATAAGTAGAAGTATTTCAGTATACAATATCTGGCTGCAATATATATTGTTAATATAATTGGTTGCCATGGTATTAACGATGTAACTTTTTGATTTAATTTGGATTTCATAAACCAAGTAGAGACAGAGAAAGAGAGAGAGAGACAGAGAAGAAAGTTCTCTGTAATTCCATGCTTATCAGTAGTAAATGACTAACAGATTGTTTTGTTTTTTTTTACTCTAGGCACAAGGCCTGAAATTTTATGGGGAGGGGCCAGTCGATTAGATCGACTACAGCATGCAACTGGTACTTAATTTATCGACCCCGAAAGGGATGAAAGACAAAGTCGACTTCGGCGGGATTCGAACTCAAAACATAAAAACAGACGAACGTAAATACCGCTAAACATTTCGCCCGGCGTGCTAATGTTTCTTATTTCTGTATTGCCCACAAGGGGCTAAACATAGAGGGGACAAGCAAGAACAGACAAAGGGATTAAGTCGATTACATCGACTCCAGTGCGCAACTGGTACTTAATTTATCGACCCCGAAAGGCAAAGTGGACCACGGCAGAATTTGAACTTAGAACGTAACGGCAGACGAAATACCGCTAAGAATTTCGCCAGGCGTGCTAACGTTTCTGCCAGCTCGCTGCCTTAAAATAAAGCAAAATACGCCGAAATTGAACCTTTGTCACTTCCATTATAGCTTTGAAGATATAACTGTTAACATTGAACTGCACTCTTCAAAACTTGCACTAAGAATAAGGATAAGAACAAGGTAAAATTACTACCTGCTTTTATAGCAAGTTGATGCAGGTAATTTATACCACCCCTCCAAGTTTTAGTTTATGCAATTGAAAAGCCGTATTACTTATAGGATGACCCAATGCACACCTCTTTCTGAATTGCTAGCCTTGTACCAAAATCTGAAAGCAGTTTTATTTTTATCCTACTTTTCAGAACGAGAAATGAGGGAAATGTGAGCTGGAAGTGTAAATGGTATAAAAATGGTACTAGCAATACCAAATTTACGATCTCTCCCTCTCTCTCGGAGGCGCTACCTCACAACTCTACCTTCACCGTATTGATAGAAGAATTCAAAGCAGAAGTTGGAAAAGGACGGCAGGGGAGTAATATGCTGGAGAGTTTGGACCGAAAAAGACAGAGAGAGAGAGAGAGAGAGAGAGAGAGAGAGAGAAACGAAAGAGAGTAAAGTGTGGTTACCATAGTAGAGGGAAAAAGACTTTAGATTGGGAACAGCCGATTCAGGAAACAAACTGGAGGGAGATGGACTTGGATTGCTCCGAACGCTCAATGCAAAAATGAAATCGGCTACATCCTGGACGACACACAGTGCATACTGCAGAGCGTCTCGGTTATAGCACTATTCAACACAGGTAATGATCATTCCTTGCAACGGGCGAAGATTGTGATGAACGAAATCAGTGACAAAAAGGCAAAACATTCTGCACATATCAATGAAAAGCCAACGCTTCAAAGCCTCTGGTTTGATACAGTTAAAGGATACTATCAAGAGGGACGGCTGCGGTTAACTTGAAGACCGTGACAGAAACCACAATTTAGTGGTCAAGGTAAGTTTTAAAACACATGTGGAGGGCGAGAACAGCAAATAAGTGGGAGTTATATTTACAACGGCCTTCTTTCAGTTTCCGTCTACTAAATCTACACACAAGTCTTTGGTCGAACCGAAGCTATAGTAGATGATACCCACCCAAGGTGCCACGCAGTGGGACTGAACCCGGAACCATCTGGTTAGGAAGCAAGCATCTTACGACACAGCCATACCTTTTGTGCAGATAATTAGAAAAAAACACGGGGTGGAGTTGCTCGCTATGGCTGATGATATAGTTTATTATCAACATTGAGTTATAGCATCGTAGTAAGAATTAGCTTGTTTGATGAAAACTGACGTTATTATATTATATTAAGTAAGAAATGAATAAATAAATTAAAAAAGATGCCACAAATTTATCTGTACTCAAAACATCAGCCGATTTTAACGTTAGATTATTTCATTTTGTAATCTTATTGCCGCTGGCAGGTGAAAAAGTTTACTTTTGAAATTGCTGATAACGAAATGAGTGACAGCTTAAGCCATAAGTTTATGCTATATTTATACATGTGTAGTTCCCGTCGAAAATGACGGTGTTTATTTGCATTTTTTAATAATGTACGGAAAAATGTGTATGAAAGTATAAGACAGAATCTGAGACAATGAGTTTATATAGAAAAGCTAGCTATGTTAATGTTTACCTTTCTCTTTATCTGTTTGTTCTTCTAGCAAGCTACGTACTGAAACACACAGACACGGATAAAGACATACACACACGCACACATGTATATATATATACACACATATACATATATACATAAATATATACATATATGTATATATATATATATATATATATATATATATATATATATATATATATATATATATATATATATATATATATATATAAAGAAGGTGTGTGCGTGAATTTGTGGGTCTGTGTTTGTCCTCCCCCACAACACCGCTTGAAAACCGATGCTGGTGTGTTTATACCATATATAAGATATATATGGTATATACACAGACATGCAGGAAGTAAAAAGATACCTTTAATTTTCAAAATCTCTGATCTAATCGTCTTAATATGTTTTCAGCGGTGTAGAATTTACAATATAATTATTCTTTTTCATTCGAGGGCCATTATATTAAACATTTGCGAAGAGTAACCATGCCACGCACAAAAAACTCAGCAGAACTATCAGATTTTCAAAGAGGTTGTATTGTTGGCAATCTGAGGCTGGTCTTAGCCAGTGAAAAATTGCCTAAAATCTTCAAATTCCTCTTGCTACTGTTAATAGAATTATAGTGCAATTCAAAAGCCAAGGAAAAGAATCAACAGATTCTCGTCCCGGCCGACCTGGGCTCTCGGATAGGAAGCTTCGCTTTTTGAAGAGAATTGTGGGAAACGAACCCCGTTCGAAGGCTTCTGACATTGCAAAACAGCTCGGGGTTAGTTCAAGAACATGTGTTTCGTATGTACATAAGCTTGGGTGTTATGGACGAGCAGCTAGAAGAAAATCGCTCCTTCAATCAATTAACATCAAATAAAAGATTTTGAAAATTAAAGGTGTCTACTTACGGTATATATGTGTGTATAATAGATATATATATATATTTATTATGTATCTTGATGATTAATGTTTTGGCTGTTAGCACGAGACTTTTGAAACGTCGATATAAATTATGATGGGAAAACGCGAATGCGGTGATTAGAATTTTGAATTTATCATCAAGTTGGTTTATCGCATGATCATATATGTATATATGGACGGCATACATAGCGCAAAATTACACAAACAACAACAATGAAACAAAAATATACAAAAATACGTAAAAACATACGTAAAAAATTAAATTAACTCATGGCTACTAACGCTTAAAGTATTCCGTAATACTAAAGCAAATGAACGTGCGACTGTTATATAGAAGCTTAAAGGGCAGAAAACGTTCCCTTTGACAGAACATTCTACAGAAATGCGACAAGTATATCAGAAGACAAGAAAAAACCAAATCTTTAAAAATATTTGAGAACGATTGTATGAATAACTGGAAAAAATTGAATGTGGATTTCGGAACTTTAATGCTGCAACACCAAATGCAAGCAACTGATTGAGTACTTTCAAAAATTTGTAATGAAAATGATAAAACTGGAACACAGTTTTGTAATTAATAAAACACGCAGAAATGTGTGTGTATATGTATATATGTGTAGATATATATATCGATGTAAGTATCTCTCTCTCTCTCTCTATATATATATATATATACATATATATGTGTGTATATATATATATATATATGCATGTATGTATGTATGTATGTATGTATATATATATATATATATATATATATATATATATATATATATATATACATGTAGTTATTGCGTATATATACCTACATACCTACATACATACATACATACATACATACGTACCGTTCCTAAAGCATAAGAAGTAATGAACAAATACTTGAAGAATATGATCAAGATATGAAATATCTACTCATTGACACGACTTGCAGAAATACATCTGTACAATCTCACATGCTTACTGATTCTAAGGATACACGAAGGAAGGTTCTTGATGCAAAACGGCCGAAAGAAGCTCATCGGCAATTTCCTCTGTTTAGTAGAATTGATTCCGGTTATTAAATGACTGCGAGATATTCTTAGAGACAAAAACTTAACGTAACGCTATGTTTCTAGATTTTCTTTGACTCCTCAAATAAATGATACATAACTATACCTGATATTCTCATAACGTATTATAACGATCTAATCGACTGGCCCCTCCCCAAAATTTCGGGCCTTGTGCTTAGAGAAGAAATGAATCTTTTATCTTTGACTTGTTTTAATCATTTTGACTGCGGCCATGCTATATATATATATATATATATATATATATATACATATGTGTGTTTGTCTGTGTGTGTGTGTGTGTGTTTGTGTGTGTGTGTGTGTGTGTGTGTGTGTGTGTGTGTGTGTATGTGATTGTGTGTACTAGCAGAAATACCGGGCGTCGCCCGGGCTAAAGAGAATGATGCAATTTAAAAATGCCATCTCAATTACGCAGGTCTCAACTGCTAGTAGCTGAGATACCAGCTTCCTACATCAATAACTTCCCAAACCATGCCAGCTTGGAACATAGACGTTAAGTGAAATGTTAAAAGAAAGTTTTCAACTTATATATGTATATAAAGTAAATACACGTAATTAAGAAACACGTTTTGTATAGCTTATTTCGTAACAAAAAAACTGATACAGATTATAAATAATGAAAAGCCGATTTTGGTGATTCATTTGACAGAGGTAGTAGAGAGCCAATCCAACGATAAATTTGACCTTGGATGTTGAACGTTTGCATGAATCCTGGCTCAGTTAAATCTCTTGTGGCTCGAAATGATGTCATCTGTCGTGCAGCGTTGTATTGTATAATTTTGTTTTGGAAGTGTTTGGAATCTTGATCCGTTGATGACAACAGTTTCTTCAATGGCTCTGGAGGTTGGTGGGGTTGTAGGGAGTTTAATCTTTCCACCACTGCAGCACAGTGCAGGTGTCTCTCCAGGCCATATCCTTGCTTTACAATGTATGCACTCAGTTGTCATTGCACTGATGGAAACTCTAGCGTCATCGGCATAATGAACTTTTGGATTATAATTGAAAGCTGCTTCATAGAAGTTGCTTCTCTGAGTTGTTGCAACTGCTCTTCGGTCTGCAGTGGAGATCCTGTTCCCTGTCAGTTATGCATACCTCTGTTCATCACTTTGAGATGCTCTGGCTCTTGTAGTGCACAGTCTGTTCGTTTCTTGGTATGCTTCCCTTTCTGCAGCTGTCTCTCTTCCTCTGTTCAGAGACATTCTTTTGGCTGACCTTGACATTGTAGACAAATTTGGCACTTTCCTTCTAGGCATGGTTAAATACGTATACAGAAATACACGGGTGCAGAAGATAGTAAACAATGAAAATAACTTGGTAACGGAAATTATATTTTTTAATACGATTGACAGAAAGTAGATAAGAAATTTTTACGGAAAATAAGGAATTGTACGGGTTGAAGCGAAATCTGTCACTTACTGAATCAAAAAGCAAGTCTCGAAGGAACCAGAAAAAAGCCGTTAACAACTGAAAAACACAAAACCGTTGCAAAACGAAATAATAAAGGTTTAGGGAAATTAACTAAATGTACGTGTCTAAGTGAAATTTTTGAAGTTACATCTATCAGTAAATCATGAACTTACGTTTATCAGCAATTCCGTCAAAAAAAAAAAAAAAGAAAAAGAAAAAAAGAGAAACACAAAATGTTGTAAATGTAAATAAGAAATTCGTAGGCGTATTTAACGAAGTGTATGGATTGAAGTGTAATTTATGAAGTTACTTCTGTCAGTAAATTATGTATGAAATTACTTTCATAAGTAATTGTGAACTTCTGCTAGTAATTTATCGTTGTTGTTTGTAAATAGCAATTGAAAACTTACAGTGAAAACAATAGAGAATGAGTGTGATATAGAGAGAGGGAGAGAGAGAGAGAGAGAGAGAGAGAGAGCTAGTTAGTTAGACAAATAAGATAGGTAGATAGATAACGTATGGACAAATAGATACAGAGAGATAGATATAGAGAAAGAGATGGATAGAGAGATATAGAGAAATATATAGATGGGTAAAGAGATATAGATAGAGAGATAGAGACGTCACTACCGCTAGAAAACCGGAAGTAAATATTTACAAAAATCTTTCACGGATGTGAATCTAATATAAATGCAATATTTTTTTTTTCTATGACCAATGGATGTGAAGGAGGCAATCAATTTCTGAAAGTTACATCGGAAAGAGTTACCTCCTTTATCCACGTAACTCAGGAAATGGTATTTTCCGCCCCCTAATTATGCGAAAAATTTTAAGAGTCTAAAACCATCCCTGGAACATAAGTAATGTATGCTCCCAGTTTGGAGAAAGTTGAAAAACACGGCCGTTATAATCTTTTACACACACACACAAGACGGTATTTACTCTCTCTCTATATATATATATGTGTGTGTGTGTGCGTCCGTGCGTGCGTGTATGTATAGGCAAAAGTGACAGAGGTCACTGACTAACACCGCTTATGCTAAAATAAAAGTTAAATTAACTCCAAAGCCACTAAAACACTATACGTAATGACTGACAAAGGGAAGTAAGTCCCCAGCGTATATAGCCGTATCGCAATTTCCAATTTTAGTGTAAACCACATCAGTTCTAATCATTAGCTCTCAACGCCTAGGATTAAACTCAAAGTTCCTTTGTCAATCTTAGAAGAAAAACCTTTGAACAAGTGCTGATTATCAAAACGATAAAAGTGTAAACAACAAATTAACAGGGTGACTAATTAGCAATTAGCAAATGTAAAAT